>NW_026943821.1:23400290-23693503 GCF_035594765.1 Anolis carolinensis | reverse complement strand
TTCCCATCTGGAAATTTGGGAGGCTTTGGGAGGTTGGGGGAAAATGACTTACTGCGATTTTGGAGGGCTTGGCTGGTTTGAGGATGAACAATCTGCCCCAAAATGCCCTAAAATGAAGGTCTATGGCAGTGGTTCTCAACCTGGGATCCCCAGATGTCTTTGGCCTTCAACTCCTAGAAATCCTAACATCTGGTAAACTGTCTGGGATTTCTGGGAGTTGTAGGCCAAAAACATCTGGAGACCCCAGATTGAGAACCACTGGTCTATGGGATTTGGGGTTTTCTGGTGTGTTTCGATGACATCTCTTGGGATCTCAAGGAGGCATGGAGTTGCTTTGCCCAACTATTGCCGAATTACTACGCTAAATTTCAGCCATGTCTCATAAACTAGAGACAAAACTTGTATCTTGTGAGTTTGTCCTGACATAAACTTGGCTTTACCAGACCATCGAGAAAAATACTGAAATACTGCAGCATTTCTCTGCCCTTGCTCTAACACTTTTGTGCATATATTTCTCTATTTCTCCCCTCTGATAAGAAATATGAGAGCCAAAGATGGGACAGAGGTATGTCGCCAGACTTGGAGTTAATCTTGCTTTTCGGTCCTGACGAGAGTTATCACTTCCAAGAGAAATAAACAAAATTTCCAACAGGAATTCTTCTATATCACTCATCTTTATTACAGCAAAATTCAATTTTAAGCAGAACAGGTATTCGTCATAAATAAAACTCTCCTTTTTTATCTCTCTCACACACATGAATTTTAAAAAATGCCTGTTTTTTTTTAAAAAAGTATTCTAGTGTCCCATCTATTTCCACTAAATAAAATTCTGCTTTTTTTTAATAAACTGCTAACTCGCTTTTCTCTTAATGGCAAATTTACACCGAGGAAGGCAGACCTGATTTGCTTGATTTCAGAGTAAATGATTTAGGAGATAATTTCATAGTTTTCTCAGTGATGTTTAAATATTCGAGTAAATGCCAAAAAGTGATAGAAGATCTTAAAAACTGTTGCCACCTCCATTCGAAGAGAAATAAGGATTGGTCCGGACAGGTCCTGCCGTGGTCGATGTGAATCTGAAAAGAAAACCAACAGATTGAAATGAACATTATTGAGTAAGTTGAAAAATAATTCAAGAAGCAACTACATTATTCATTGATGAAAATTTCATATTCATCTAATAATCAAGCCATTGTGTAAACCTTGGACACGTTTATGAGCTTGACCTACCATAGAATTGTTGTGAGAAGACATGGACATTGCCTAGTGTTCATTGCACTCAACGTGGGCAAGAAACCAAACAAATTATCAATAAATTCAGTGCAATTTTAAAATAGTCTTGCTTTCTAAAATTATGGCTCTAGAGATGACAATCTAGATGTCTCTATCACAAAAATATTGCCCAATCAAAATAGGACTCCAAATGATGCTAATAGTCAAACTTTTTGGAATTATTAAACTATATACCAGCACTATTTTGCATGTATTATGTACAATTCTTAACACATTTCCATCTCTTCATCCATCACATATCCTTCACAATTTTTGTTTGCTCTATGGAATACGATACGAAATTATGGGTAGGTCCTCCAGTGAGACTACAATAACTATTGGCAGAAATATACTATAGAATCACATGGAGGATCTAGAAAATTCCTAGACAGGATAGATTTTATCAGATGCAGGTAAGTGAAGCCTCAGCTATTGGTACACCCGAGGACGTTGTCTGCTCTCTGGAATACGGTACGAACCCAAAATTTTTAGAGACTACATTTCTGAGTGTAGTCTGGTTGAAGGAAATTATGGTAGGTCCTCCAGCGAGACTACAATAACTTCTGGCAGAAGTATACCATAGAATTACCTGGAGGACCTAGAAAATTCCTAGACAGGATAAATTTTATCAGATGCAGGCAAGTGAAGCCTCAGGTATTGGTACACCAGAGGAAGTTGTCTGCTCTCTGGAATGCGGTACGAAACCAATATTTTTAGAGGCTTCATTCCTGAGTGTAGTCTGATTGAAGGAAATTATGAGTAGGTCCTCCAGCGAGACTACAATAACTTTTGGCAGAAGTATACCATAGAGTCACCTGGAGGACCTAGAAAATTCCTAGACAGGATAAATTTTATCAGATGCAGGTAAGTGAAGCCTCAGGTATTGGTACACCTAAGGAAGTTGTCTGCTCTCTGGAATATGGTACGAACCCAATATTTTTAGAGACTATATTTCTGAGTGTAGTCTGGTTGTTTCAGCAGGCTTTTGATCTCCGTTATTGCTGTTTTTAAATTGCTTAGATTTTAGCTTGTTTTTGTAAGCCACTCCGAGCCCTGGGGGAATGTTTTTAAGAGGTTTTTTAAAGGTGTTTTTAAATTGTTAGATTTTAGCCTTTCTTGTAAGCCGCCCCGAGCCCTAGGGGAGTGGCGGCATATGAGTTTAAATAATAAATAAATAAATAAAATAAAGGAAATTATGGGTAGGTCCTCCAACGAGACTACAATAACTTCTGGTAGAAGTATACCATAGAATTACCTGGAGGACCTAGAAAATTCCCAGACAGGATAAATTTTATCAGATGCAGGTAAGTGAAGCCTCAGCTATTGGTACACCTGAGGAAGTAGATGATGGGAATATCTATGCTGTCAAATCAGTGCAATTTAACACAACTTTAGATGTCATGGAGAAATGCTATGAAATCATGGGATGCATCGTTTGGTGGGACACCTGCACTCTTTAGCATGGGGGTCGTAGTTTTACAAAAGGCAAAAGTAAAGGTTTTCCATTGACATTAAGTCTAGTCATGTCCTACTCTGGGGGTTGTTGCTCATCTCCATCTCTAAGCCAAAGAGCCTCCTTAGATGCCTCCAAGGTCATGTGGCCAGCATGACTACATGGAGAATGTTTACAAAAGCTAACCTCCTTGTAAAACTACAACACCCATGATTCCATAGCACTGTGCCATGGCAGTTAAAGTGGTTTCAAACTCCATTCATTCCACAGTGTAGATCTATGGAACTTTTATGCTACCAAGAACTTTCTTTCACTCTCTAAGGCAGGGGTCCCCAAACTAAGGCCCGGGGGCCGGATGCGGCTCTCCAAGGTCATTTACCTGGCCCCTGCCTTCATTTATAATATAATATTTTTATATCAGTTTTAATAATATAATATATTGTATATACATATGATATTGATAATAATATCATCATTTCATACAATATAATACTAATAATAATACCATATAATAATATTAATTATATGTTAAATATTACATATAATATGACAGTATAGTGGTATAGTTCAATATAGTAAAATATAATGCTAATATTGTGCTATGCTAATAATATAATATATTGTATGTACATACAGCTGCTCTGAGTTCCCTTCGGGGTGAGAAGGGTGGGATATCAATGTAGTAAATAAATGTAGTAAATGAATAAATAAATAATTTTGGACTTAGGCTCGCCCAATGTCTGAATTGACTTGAAGACACACAACAACAACAACAACAACAATCCTAATTAACCTGACTATCTCATTGGCCAGAAGCAGGCCCACACTTCCTATTGAAATCCTGATAGGTTTATGTTGGTTAACATAACCAACATAACCAGCAGCCCGGCCCCATATGTTGAGGCCGGGCTGTGGTGCAGCTGGCTAGTAACCAGCTGCTATAAATCACTACTGACCGAGAGGTCATGAGTTCGAAGCCCGGGTCGGGTTAAGCCTCCGACCATAAAAAAAAAAAAATAGCCCCGGCTTGCTGTTGACCTATGCAACCCCGAAAGACAGTTGCATCTGTCAAGTAGGGAAAATTTAGGTACGCTTTATGCGGGAGGCCAATTTATCTAATCTACAACACCATAAAACTGCTCACGAGGAAAAGAAGAGGAAGAACAGCCACCAATGGACGGTGAAGCAACAGCTCCCCCTGTGGCTGGAATTGTGAAGCTGGAAAGATGTTAAAAATGCCTCTGTGTCTGTCTAAAACTGAATGTTGTTTGTCTGTTGGCATTGAATGTTTGCCATATATGTGTTCATTGTAATCCACCCTGAGTCCCCTTCGGGGTGAGAAGGGCGGAATATAAATACTGTAAGTAAATAAATAAATAAATAAAATTATTTTCATTTTTAAATATTGTATTGGTCTTTCATTGTTATTGTTGTTGTTTTGCACTACAAATAAGATATGTGCACTATGCATAGGAATTCGTTCGTTTTTTTTTTTCCAAATGATAATTCGGCCCCTCAACAATCTGAAGGATTGTGGACTGGCCCTCTGCTTTAAAAGTTTGAGGACCCTTGCTCTAAGGTGCTAGAAGATCCCTTTGCAAGCTGATATTTCAGACTAACATGGCGATGTCTCTGAATTCTTCATAGACCTGGACCTCTATATCAAGATGAGCCTGAACTTCTACTAAGTGCACTTACCCATAAGAAGGAGAAAATGGAAACTGGGGCCCATCACCTGCCATTGCTTGAGGATCCCGCACACTATTTGATGGCTTGGTTGGGTTCCTCTGTTGATAGGAGAAGCCAGGCTGAACCAGTGGGATGTAGCTAAGTACTGGTGTGTAAGGTGAGCGGAAGATTTGCTGAGGATTGTATGGAGTCACCTATGGGGTGTAGGAAAGGAGAGATTAGAGGCGTTTCAAAGAAGGATTTGGACTGGATGGGATGTTCTGAGGACCTCATTTCTTAGGCACATAAGGACACATTTTTATCAATCAAACCAAAACCCTTTTCTGGTGAAAAGTCCTAGTTTCCAACGATAGTTATGCAGATGCCTTTCAGAAGCTTAGAAGTAGATGATAACTTTAGAAGCATCTAAAGAGTATGTTTTGGGAGTTTGTTATCACAATGGCAAGAGGAGACACTAGGCCAAATGATACCCTGTTTCCCTGAAAATAAGACCTCCCCAGAAAATAAGACCTAGTAAAGGTTTTGCTGAATTGCTAAATATAAGGCCTCCCCCGAAAGTAAGACCTAGCAAAGTTTTTGTTTGGAAGCATGCAGGATCGGTAAATGTACATACCATAGATTGTTGTACATGGAAATAAAGGTAGTAACAAGAAATAATAATACAGCAGAGTCTCACTTATCCAACATAAACGGGCCGGCAGAATGTTGGATAAGCGAATATGTTGGATAATAAGGAGAGATTAAGAAAAAGCCTATTAAACATCAAAATAGATTATGATTTTACAAATTAAGCACCAAAACATCATGTTATACAACAAATTTGACAGAAAAAGTAGTTCATTACACATTAATGCTATGCAGTAATTACTGTATTTACAAATTTAGCACCAAAATATCACGATATATTAAAAACATTGACTACAAAAATGCGTTGGATAATCCAGAACGTTGGATAAGTGAGTGTTGGATAAGTGAGACTCTACTGTAATATAATCATAACTTTATTCTTGTATCCCACCTCCATCTCCTAGAAGGGACTCAGGGCAGCTTACACAGGGACAAGCCCAACAACAACATAAATTTACATATGAACAGAAATGTAAAACAGTAATTTAAAAACAGTATAGCAATAAAATATAATATAGAAATTCTTGAAAGGATGCACAGTTTGGTTATGCTGGTTTCTGATGACAACTACTGTATAGTAGATATTAAATCTTCATTTTTAAAAAATTCAACCATAAATGTGAATTCTTCTTCATGAAACATCCCCTTCTTCAGGACATCCCCTGAAAATAAGACCTAGCGCATCTTTGGGAGCAAAAATTAACATAAGACACTGTATTATTTTCGGGGAAACAGGGTAGGACATCATATGATGCTTTGAGTCTAAATATCCATATCTACAGCTATCACCCCCAGAAGTCAGTATGACAAAGTTTATATAACCTCTACATGATGATGCCTCAATGAATGTAATTTTATTGGTACAGTAGAGTCTCACTTATCCAAGCCTCGCTTATCCAAACCTCTGGATAATCCAAGCCATTTTTGTAGTCAATGTTTTCAATATATCATGATATTTTGGTGCTAAATTCATAAATACAGTAATTACAACATAACATTACTGCGTATTGAACTACTTTTTCTGTCAGATTTGTTGTATAACATGAAGTTTTGGTGCTTAATTTGTAAAATCATAACCTAATTTGATGTTTAATAGGCTTTTCCTTAATCCTTATTATCCAAGATATTCGCTTATCCAAGCTTCTGCCGGCCCGTTTAACTTGGATAAGTGAGACTCTGCTGTATCTATTTTTATTTCTCTCGGCTTATACTGGAGTCAATGTTTTCCCAGGTTTTTTTTTAATATAATGTTTATTTATTTTCACTCATTCAAATATACATACATTGCAGGTGTTTGTTGCATACAGTGCAATACTTTCATCTATTAGTCTTTCATAATCATTTCTTAGACAATATATTTACAATAAGGGGTCACAGGCTTCTATTTGTATAGTATATATAATCTATATATATAAACAACAAAACTACAGGCCCCCCAACCTCGAAATTAGACAACACAACCCATCATCCATGCCTCTAGGTTGATACAACAAAAAGAAAAGAAAAATAAAGTCCTAATTAGAGGGAGAGCAATAATTGTTTTCATCCAATTGCTGCCAGTTTAGAGGGCTAATCTCTACCCACTTGGTCTCCTAGCAACCAACTCAGCCAAGGGACAGCCAGGGTTCAGTTAGGGGACAGGCAGATTTAGGCCTCACTTAGGCTTCTTCCACAGATTATCAGATTTGAACTGGATTATATGGCAGTGTAGACTCAAGGCCCTTCCACTCAGCTATATAACCCATTTATAATCTTATATTATCTGCTTTGCACTGGATTATCTTGACTCCACACTGCCATATAATCCACTTCAGTGTGAATTTTATACAGCTGTGAAGAAGGGGCCTCATATAATCCAGCTCTAAGCAGATAATATAAGATTATCAATATACAATATACAATTCCTCAATACTTTATTTCCCATACCACCATACTTCACCACAGCAACGCGTGGCCGGGCACAGCTAGTAATATTATAATATCCAAATTTATATCCGTTTCCTCCTTGCCTTCAGTCTATTAGCTTCCTCTATGTACATTTTTAGATTAATTTTACATTGAAATGTTGGATCATTGGTTGCCATTCCTTGACAAAGTTCTCTAAAGGTTCTCCTCTTAAGTGCATTGTTCCCAGGTTTTTTGTGGTAAAATTAGGTGCCTCGGCTTATATTCGGGTCGGCTTATACTCGAGTATATACGGTATTTTTTATCAGGCTCCCTTGCCTTATTGTAGCACACAATTCTGTATATCTGGTACAGCCTATATTCTTTCTAGCTTAAAAAAAAAATCCCACATCGTCTCCATCCGGCCATGCTATAGCTCCTCGTCTCATTAATATGTTTTATTTTCCCTCCTGCTCGCCATGTGATGGAAGCCTCCATGCTCTGGCTTTCGTTAGGGCCAAACTAATCTTCGGTGTTGAAAGGTATAGGATCCTGGCCACATTGCATCTTTCTTTGGGGACAGCAAACACAACTCCCTCTTAAGCCCCATGCCGTTTATTGTCACCGTTCATCTTCTTGCAGCCCATCCAATGCATTCCCCTTTCTTTCCAAAGCAGCTTAAAATAGAAGCTCTTGTTTCACTGCAAGATGCAGAGCAGGTGGATTTGCTTCCCAAAGTCATTTATCTTAGGCAGGAATGGGAGGCTTCCAGAGCAGGAATATGTTAGAACATCAGGGATTTCTCCCACCAGTTGAAGCATTACATCAGGGGTCCTCAAACTTTTTAAGCCGAGGGCCGGTCCACAATCCTTCAGACTGTTGAGGGGCCGGATTATCATTTGAAAAAAAATACAATCAAATTCCGATGCACACTGCATATGTCTTATTTGTAGTGCAAAAACAACAACAACAACAACAACAACAACGAAAGAACAATACAATATTTAAAAATAAAAACAACTTTAACCAACATACATTTATCAGGATTTCAATGGGATGTTTGGTCCTGCTTCTGGCCAATGAGATAGTCAAGTTAATTAGGGTTGTTGTTCTTGTTGTGTGCCTTCAAGTCATTTCAGACTTTGAGTGAGCCTAAGTCTAAAATTTATTTATTTATTTATTATTTACTGCATTTATTTACTACATTTGTATCACACCCTTCTCACCCCAAAGGGGACTCAGAGCGGCTTACAAATTATATGTACATACAATATATTATATTATTAGCATAGCACAATATTAGCATTATATATTACTATATTGAACTATACCACTATACTGTAATATTATTAGTAATATTATATGTAATATAGAATATATAATTAATATTATTATATGGTATTATTATTAGTGTTATATTGTATTACATTATAATATTATTATCAATACTATACGTATATACAATATATTATATTATAAAACTGAGGGCGGGGGCCAGGTAAATGACCTCGGAGGGCCGCATCCGGCCCCCGGGCCTTAGTTTGGGGACTCCTGCATTACATTATAATGTAATACAATACAATATTTATTTATTTATTACAGTATTTCTATCCTGCCCTTCTGACCCAATAGGGGACTCAGGGCGGCTAATAATAATAATAATAATAATAATAATAATAATACAATGTAATAATATTGTATAATATAATAATATTAATTATATATTATATATTACACTAGCTATGCCCGGCCACGCGTTGCTGTGGCAAAGTGGTGGTGGTATTGGTTAAAAATTGTTGTGTAATTTTTATTTGACGTTATTTGCATTTTTTTATTAATTTTATTGTAAGTTATATTTTTATTTATTATATTTTATTATTTTCTTGTATTATTTTTAGTCATTTTCTGTTATTATAGTATTTTATTGTATTAATTTTTTAGTGTTTTTTATTATTTTTTTAATTGGGTTGCTAGGAGACCAAGTTGGAGGAGCTTAGCCTTCTAACTGGCAGCAATTGGATAAAAGCAATTATTCCTCTCTCTCTAATTAGGACTTTATTTTTCTTTTCTTTTTGTTGTATCAACCTAGAGGCGTGGATGATGGGTTGTGTTGTCAAATTTCGAGGTTGGGGGGCCTGTAGTTTTGTTGTTTTGTGGGTCGCCGTGATGCCATCACTCTTTTATATATATAGATGTAATATTACTAATAATATTATAGTATATTGGTATAGTACAATATAGTACGTACCTCTTTCCTATTCTGTACTGTATAAAACTTTTCTGGCCCACTACCCTTTTTAGGAGCCAACCCAGGTTTTTTATTAAAGTGTGTTTATTGTTTATTGGTATATGTGATTTTAGTTGTTTATTATTTGTTTTTATTGCTGAGTTTTATATTGTTTGTTGCCTGGGCTTGGCCCCATGTAAGCCACCCCGAGTCCCCTTGGGGAGATGGGGCAGGGTATAAAAATAAAGTTATTATTATTATTATTATATTATAGTAATATATAATGCTGATATTGTGCTCTGCTAATAATATAATATATTGTATGTACATAAAACTTGTAAGCCGCTCTGAGTCCCCTTCGGGGTGAGAGAGGGTGGGGTATAAATGTAGTAAATAAACAAATAAAGAAATGTTGTTGGGTGAGACACAGTGGCTGAATCCATCCCACTAGAGCAGTGTTCCTCAACCTGGGGGTCCGGACCCCTGGTTCAGAGGGGTCACCAAAGACCAATGTTTTCTGTTGATCGTGGGGTTTCTGTGTGGGAAATTTGGCCCAATTCGATCGCTGGTTGGATTCAAGGCGCTCTTCGATTGTAGATGAACTATAAATCCCAGCAACTACAACTCTCAAATGTCAAGGCCTATTTTCCCCAAACTCCACCAGTGTTCAAATTTGGGCATATTGAATATTTGTGCCAAGTTTGGTCGAGATCCATTATTGTCTGCGTCCACACTGCTTTAATAATAATAATAATAATAATAATAATAATAATAATAATAATAATAACTTTATTCTTATACCCCGCCCCATCTCCCCGAAGGGACTCGGGGCGGCTTACATGGGGCCATGCCCGGACACAACAGTATAAAATCAGAGCAAAAACAACAAAGCAAAGCAAAGCAAAGCAATTTCTGAATGTAGGTGAACTACAACTCCCAAACTCAAGGTCAATGCCCAGCAAACTCTTCCAATATTTCCTGTTGGTCATGGGAATTCTGTGTGCCAAGTTTGGTTCGATTCCGTTGTTGGTGGCGTTCTGAATGCTCTTTGATTAAAGGTGAACTATAAATCCCAGAAACTACAACTCCCAAATGTCAAGGTCTATTTTCCCCAAACTCCACCAGTGTTCACATTTGGGCATATTGAGTACTTGTGTCAAGTTGGATCCAGATCCATCATTGTTTGAGTCCACAGTGCTCTCTGGATGTAGGTGAACTACAACTCCCAAACTCAAAGTCAATGCCCACCAAACTTTTCCAATATTTCCTGTTGGTCATGGGAATTCTGTGTGCCAAGTTTGGTTCGATTCCATCGTTGGTGTTCCGAATGCTCTTTGATTGTAGGTGAACTATAAATCCCAGCAACTACAACTCCCAAATGTCAAGGTCTATTTTCCACAAACTCCACCAGTGTTCAAATTTGGGCATATTGAATATTTGTGCCAAGTTTGGTCGAGATCTATTATTGTCTGAGTCCACACTTCTTTCTGGATGTAGGTGAACTACAACTCCCAAACTCAAAGTCAATGCCCACCAAACTTTTCCAATATTTCCTGTTGGTCATGGGAGTTCTGTGTGCCAAGTTTGGTTCAATTCCATCATTGGTGGAGTTCCGAATGCTCTTTGATTGTAGGAAGAAACACTAAACTAATGATTTACGGCTTTGGCCTTACCTTTTTATGTAATTGTTTGACATTTTGGAGTTTCATTTTTCTCTCCAATTATTTTCTCTCTCTTAATCTTTAATCTTTTTTATTGGTTGACATTGATTTGACAGTTTGTGGATCTGCATGCCTTTGCTTGGTTAGATTTGTTCTCCTCCCTCAATCGTATGAGTTTGGGCACCTCGTCTTCTCTTTATTTATTGTTGACAAATGTCATTTGTGCTATTTACTTTCCCGGCCCTTTGTTTAACAAAGGGTTTGGGTTGTTGATTCTTTCTCTCCTCTTCTCGTTCATTTTTCTTTAGCCTCTATGAGTTTAATTTATTTTTCAAAAAATCTCGACTCCCACTCCCTTCACAATTAGTCCAATTAGTTTGCTAGGCTAGTGTGTTAGCCTCACAGGTATTGTTATCAACATGCTTACATTCACGCTTGCCGCAAAAATTGAAAAATCCAATCAAACTGACAGCTTAAAAAAAGAATTGTCAACATTCTACTTATTTGTATACATACAACCAAGTACTGGCGAGTCTATATTGGCCACTAAAGCTGGAGACCCAGCCAACATTTGCTATAATTTGTTCTGGGAGATGCCATGTTGGAACCAATGCAAGGTGAGGTCCTGCTGGATCCTCACCTTGCCCTCTATTGACATAGACCAGTGGTTCTCAACCGGTGGTTTCTCAGATGTTTTGGTCTAAACTCCCAGAAATCCCAGCCAGTTGACCAGCCGTTAGGATTTCTGGGAGTTGAAGGCCAAAAACATCTGGGGACCCCAGGCTGAGAACCATTGACCTAGAGGTTCCTAGACATAAGACTTCTCAAAGTATCTGTAGATCCTTCAGAGTGATGCTAAGGTCAATATCCAGTAAAAGTTGACAACCAGAGTTTCTCTGGATCAGTGGTTCATAACATGTGGGTCCCCAGGTGTTTTGATCTACAACTCCCAGAAATCCCAACCAGTTGACCACCCGTTAGGATTTCTGGGAGTTGAAGGCCAAAAACATCTGGAGACCCCAGGTTGAGAACCACTGACATAGACCAAAGCAGCTCCCAAGTGCTTGTCCAATCTCCTGGTAATCACAAGCTCTTCTGGTGATGTTGTGATGGGATACTTGTGCATCCAAGAAGAAGGATATATCCTATATTCCAGTGGTTCCCAACCTGTGGTTCCTCAGATGTTTTGGTCTACAACTCCCAGAAATCCCAACCAGTTGACCACCCGTTAGGATTTCTGGGAGTTGAAGGCCATAAACATCTGGAGACCCCGGGTTGAGAACCACTGACATAGACCAAAGCAGTTTCCAAGTGCTTTTCCAACCTCCTGACAATCACTTCTGGTGATGTTGTGATGACATACCTGTGCAACCAGCAAGAAGGATATATCCTGTATTCCAGTGATTCTCAACCTGTGGTTCCTCAGATGTTTTGATCTACAACTCCCAGAAATCCCAACCAGTTGACCAGCCATTAGGATTTCTGGAAGTTGAAGGCCAAAAACATCTGGAGACCCCAGGTTGAGAACCACTGACAGACCAAAGCATCTCCCAAGTGCTTGTCCAATCTCCTGGCAATCACAAGCTCTTCTGGTGATGTTGTGATGGGATACCTGTGCATCCAAGAAGAAGGATATATCCTGTGTTCCAGTGGTTCTCAACCTGTGGTTCCTCAAATGTTTTGGTCTACAACTCACAGAAATCCCAACCAGTTGACCAGTCGTTAGGACTTCTGGGAGTTGAAGGCCCAAAACATCTATGGCCGGCATCCTCAGAGGTTGTGAGGTATGGAGAAACTAAGCAAAGAAGGTTTATATATATCTGTGGAAAGTCCAGGGTTAGAGAAGAACTCTTGTCAGTTGGAGGCCCGTGTGAATGTTGTAGTTAATCACCTAAATTAGCATTGAATGGCTTCATCTCCTGGCTTCTTCCTGCCTTTGTTCAGAGTCGTTAGCTGCCCCTGATTTATTCATGTCTGGAACTACTCTGTTTTCAGAGTGTTGCTTCTTATTTACTGTTCTGATTTTTGAGTTTTTTAATACTGGTAGCCAGATTTTATTCATTTTTATGGTTTCCTCCTTTCTGTTGGAGTTGGCCGTCCAGCTTCTGTTTAAACGTTTCCAAGGAAGTAGCTTCCAACACACTCTGAGGCAGAGAGTTCCACTGCTAAACAGCTCTTACAATCAGGAATTTTTCCAAATGTCAAGGTGGAATATGCTTTCCTGTAATTTGAACCCATTGCCCCGAATCCTAGTCTCCTGGAGTGCAGATGGCAAGCCTACACCTTCTTCCTTTTGGCAACTTATGGTGAGAACTATCAATAGTATTAATAGTGTGCAATATTTTGATAGTCCTTATAGCCCACCGACAAGGATGCCACCAACCACTGCTGCAGAATTTCCTTCTTGCTAAAAACATCCTACAAACTCCTCCTGGGTGGTCATAGATTCGATTGCATTAGTAAGTCTCTAGGAATCTTTGTAGGGATTGTTGCTCTGAGCCGCTTTCCTTGGGACGGGCAAGAGGTTATTTTCAGCGTCTTTTGGATATCAGTTTCCCAACATGCCTGGATTTCTTCACACTCGGGAGAGGAAGAAACACGCCATCCAAAGTTGGCAAGCAAGCAGAACTGTCAGCTTCATCGCCCCTCAGGCTACGAGTGCTTCGCATCAAAAGCCTGGCTTTGAAATCCCCGTGTTTTCAGCATTAATACTGAATTAGGGTTTCCACCTCTCTCTTTCATTTCTTCTTCAGCAGCTTCTCAGCTTTAGCGCGGATATTACACCTGTCAAGCAGGTGCAAAAAGGGCTCCTCCTTTTTGGAATAGCAGTACCTGCTCAATTTGCACAGTCTGGGTGGAGGAGAATGCCATTTGGGGAAGATTTACCAATAAATGTGTAGAATAAAATCTGGTCTTCCTGTTCAGAATGAAAGAATTAGAGTGGAGGAGGGAGTTGAGTGCACAAAAATAAAGCAAATTGGTTGGATTCTGTCATGGTTTATGGTTTGGAAGTACAGTAGAGTTTCATTTATTCAAGCCTCACTTATCCAAGGTTCTGGATTATCCAAGCCATTTTTGTAGTCAATGTTTTCAATATACCATGATATTTTGGTGCGAAATTCATAAATACAGTAATTACAACATAACATTACTGCGTATTGAACTACTTTTTCTGTCCAATTTGTTGTCTAACATGATGTTTTGGTGCTTAATTTGTAAAATCATAACCTAATTTGATGTTTAATAGGCCTTTCCTTAATCCCTCCTTATTATCCAAGATATTTGCTTATCCAAGCTTCTGCTCGCCAAATTAACTTGGCTGAGACTGTATTTCTGCAAACCGGGCTTCAATCCCATAAATCAGTACTGATTTATGGGATCGAAGCCCAGGTCAGATTGAGCTCCTGAGCATTAATAGCCTAGCTCGCTGCCCACCTAAGCAGCTTGAAAAACAGTTGCATCTCTTAAGTAGAAAATTCTAGATACCGCTTTATGCTGGGAGGCTAATTTAACTCATTTACGACACCATAAAAACTTCCAGCAGCGTGCGGAAAGGAATGAGGAAGTACTACCATCAAGGACTCGGTGTCACAATTGGACAATGAAGGAGCAGCTCCCCCTGTGGCCGGAATCGTACATACCCACATGAAGCTGGAAGCTGGAAAAGGTTAAATTGCCTCTGTGTCTGTCTATATATGTCGTATGTCTAATATTGGCATTGAATGTTTGCCACATATATGTGCATTGTAATGCGCCATGAGTCCCCTTCGGAGTGAGAAAGGCGGAATATAAATACTGTAAATAAATAAGCATCAATCAGCTCTGTACCTGTCGGGAAAAGCATCCCAGCTGAGGATGTAGCGTCTGCTGGAAAGGGATCCGTGCTCTTTGCTGGAACAAGCTCTGTATAAAAAAAGATATAAATCAGAATTTGACCTGGAGGTTTTAATCTTCTTTTAAACCTGTTTATTAAGCCTCATTCAGTTGTCTGTAACAGAGCTACTTGGAGGGACAAAAAGGTATCAATTTCCACTGGTATCCTAAGCTCTGGCCAGAAGAGTTGCTGTGATAACGGCAATTTCTGGAAATAAATTAAAATACCATATATACTCGAGTATAAGCCGACTCGAATATAAGCCGAAGCACCTAATTTTACCACAAATAAAAATAGATACCAATAAAATTACATTAACTGAGGCATCCGTAGGTTAAATGTTTTTGAATATTTACATAAAGCTCAAATTTAAGATAAGACTGTCCAACTCTGATCAAATCATGATTCTCATCTTCTTCCATGTAAATGTGCTTATGTATCCTTTTAATAATAATAGAGTAAAATAATACAGGTAATAATAATAATAATAAATACAGGAAAATAATACATGTAATAATAAATAGAGTAAAATAATAAATTCAAGAAGAAGAAGAAGAAGAAGATCAGAGTGAAATAATAAATGTATTAATAACAATAATAAAAATAGAGTAAAATAAATGTAATAGTAGCAACAATAATAGAGAAAAATAATAAATGTACCATATATTCTCGAGTATAAGCTGACCCAAATATAAGCCAACCAAGACCCTCACCCGAGTATAAGCCAAGGGGGGCTTTTTCAGTCTTAAAAAAAGGGCTGAAAAGCTAGGCTTATACTCAAGTATATACAGTAATCAAATCTGCAAAAGTCAGACCTATAAGGTCAACTTCATTCCTCAAACACCATATAACTTCATAATAGAGTAAAATAATACATGTAATAATAATAATAATAATAATAATAATAATAATAATAATAATAATAATAATAACAATAATAATAATAATAACAACAACAATAATAATAATAAATACATTCAGCATTAAAATCATGTCATCCAAAAACTGTCATCCGAGGCCATTCCATAGTCATTGCACATGTACTAAATTGATTATTGCACTACGGCACTACGCTGAGCAGCTGAACTTGCAGACCAAAAGGTCGCAGGTTCAAATCTCGGGACCGGAGTGAGTGCCTGCTGTTAGCTCCAACTTCTGCCAACCTAGCAGTTCGAAAACATGCAAATGTGAGTAAATCAATAGGTACCGCTCCGGCGGGAAGGTAACAGCGTTCCATGCAGTCATGCCAATGGCCACATGACCTTGGAGGTGTCTAGGGACAACGCCAACTCTTCAGCTTAGAAATCGAGTCAGACACGACTGGACTTAACGTCAGGTGAAACCTTTACCTTTACCTTAGGTTGGCAGAAGCTGGGGTAACAGTGGGCACTCATTCCGCCCCCCGGATTCGAACCTGCAACCTTTCAGTCCACAAGTTCAGCAGCTCAGTGCTTTAACCCGCTGCGCCATCAGGGGCTCCCTAAATCCTCATGCATGAGACGTTAAAATGATCTCTCTTGGATATTTTATGAGACCAACTCGTATATAAGTATCACTACTGTTGCCACAGCTAGAGTTGTGTAGTGTTTGAACTTTGGACTAGGATCTAGAGACCAAGATTCAAATCCATGCCCAGTCCCTGACCCTATTGGGTGAATTTGAACAGGTCATGCTCTCTCAGCCTCAGAAAAGGCCATGGCAAACTCCCTTTGAATGAATTTTCCCAATAAATGATGTCCGACTGTAGCATTGCCATTGTGTGCTGGAAAGCACACAATGCTAGCAACCATAATAGTACCAATCATGGGTGCATTCAATTTGTAAAGCAATTAAACACGGACTTGGATAATTAATCATTTTAAAGGACAGAATGGCAAATTAAGAACCCACTCTTCTCCGTTTTCGGATTCTGTGTTGCTCTGCCACGGTCCAAAATATATTTCTTTCTTACTGTGAATACCTTCTGGTCATGATGCTGTGCTGTCTTATTTTCCACTCAGTGTCTTCTGAACCAGAACCTGGAAGTAATAAACCCTCTGCGTTTTGAAGAGTTGGTTTATTAGCGATTTTGCTGTATGCGTGGTTTTGTTGTTATGGCTTCTGTTTTCACATTTACTTCCAATTTGAGGTTTTGGTTATGTGCACATCTGCTTGAATTTAAATTTTTTTCACTAACTGAAAGGCACTTTTATGTCCACCAATATAACATTTCTTGCTTTAATGAATATCAGGCAAGATCCATCCAAAACGTGACAGTATGGTCAGGCTTCCACATTTGCAAGTTTAACTTTAGTGGAATTTAATATGTTGTCTCTAGGCTCTCAAGTGCGACTTCTGCCAAGCGTTGACTGTAAAGTCATATTGGGAGACCTGGATGGAATAAGTTCTCTACTTATTACTTACTGGGACAATGTATTTTGTTCTGTTTTTATTCTGTTTTATTATAAATTGCATTTTATGTAAGCTTCGTTTTAATTGTGTTGTTGGGCCTTACCCCATGTGAGCCGCCCCGAGTCCCCTTGGAGAGATGGTGGCAGGATACAAAAAATAAAGCTATTATTATTATTATTATTATTATTATTATTATTATTATTATTATTATTATTATATGTCACAGCAAACAAGATCGATATGCTGGGTTTCGTATCACAAAATCACAAGTCGAACTTTTCCCAAGTGTCTAGGACTGTGTGATGTATTTTCGGATGATGCGTGCAAATCCCAGTAGGGTGGCCTTTTGCAGTTGGCAGATCGTAATTTTGTCTATTATTGTTTCCAAAGGCCGGCTGAGATCTTTTGGCATGGCACCCAATGTGCCGATCACCATTGGGACCACTTGCACTGGTTTCTGCCAGAGTCTTTGAAGTTCAATCTTGAGGTCCTGATAGCGGCTGAGTTTTTCCTGTTGTTTTTCGTCAATGTGACTGTCACCTGGGATGGCGACATCAATGATCCAAACCTTTTTTCTTTCCACAACTGTGATGTCTGGTGTGTTGTGTTCCAGAACTTTGTCAGTCTGGATTCGGAAGTCCCACAGTATCTTTGCGTGCTCATTTTCCAATACTTTTGCAGGTTTGTGATCCCACCAGTTCTTTGCTGCTGGGAGGTGGTACTTGAGGCATAAGTTCCAATGAATCATTTGGGCCACATAGTTGTGCCTCTGTTTGTAGTCTGTCTGTGCAATTTTCTTACAGCAGCTGAGGATATGATCAATGGTTTCGTCAGTTTCCTTGCACAGTCTGCATATTGGGTCATCAGCTGATTATTATTATTATTATTATTATTATTATTATTATTATTATTATTATTATTCCTCAGTTAAGAAAAATGTACAGTATATACTCGAGTATAAGCCGACCTGAATATAAGCCGAGGCACCTCCCTGGTGCGAACCCAAATCATCATTACCTGATATTGAGGGAAGTTGGAATGGTTTGGAAAAAGAGGCGGCGGAGGGTAGTTCAGGCTGAGCCACATGGTCTGCTTTAGCGAGGTGGTGGTCGAAGTGGAGGGAAACCGTGGGGTGAACACATTGCCACTGTACTTAATGTTGTTCTTATCAAAGGCTCCTGATGGTCCTGTGAAAAATACAAGGCACTATTACCCACACAATGCAAGGGTTCGAGTAGGGTTGCTTGTTTCATTCATTTACTCTAGCTTTTCCCTAAAGAGCTGCACGTAGCTTTCTTCCTGCCATTGGCACAGATAACTTTGGTTGGCACAACTTTCTCACAGAAGTTGAAATGGGTAGTATCCAAAGTTTTAGGACTGAATAAAGACTGGAGACCCAAATCTTCCTGACCTAAGTCCAACCCTCTAACTCAGTGTTTCGCAACCTGGGTGTCAGGACCCCTGGGGGGTTTCAGAGGGCTCTCCAAAGATCATCAGAAATCATATTTTTATGGTCTTAGGAACCCAAATCCCTCCAGTATTTTGTGTTCGTCATGGGGGTTCTGTGTGGGAAGTTTGGTCCAATTCTATCATTGGTGGAGTTCAGGAGGCTCTTTGATTGTAGGTGAACTATAAATCCCAACAACTACAACTCCCAAATGTCAAGGTGTATTTTCTCCAAACTCCACCAGTGTTCACATTTGGGCATATTGAGTATTCATGCCAAGTTTGGTCCAGATCCATCATTGTTTGAAAACCACAGTGCTCTCTGGATGTAGGTGAACTACAACTCTCAAACTCAACGTCACTGCCCACCAAACTCTTCCAGTATTTTCTGGTCTTGTAGAACTTGCTGTCAGAGGCCAATGGGACTCAGCCAGAACATGTTTGCCTGTGCTTCAGCAACCAATTGCAGGACAAACAAAGTCAACATCCTAAACTCTCTTGGGCTCCTTCAAGGATCTAAGAGGAAGATGTCATAATAACTAATAACTCCTTGTGTACTAGCTCCTTAAAGACCTTTATGCTTTGCCAGCATGATCTGGGACCTTGGTGTGTATACTGAAATTGGCCAAAGGAAGGCAATATGGGTGGAAGGAACTTCTGGAACAAAGGAAGGGGCCGGGCTGTGGTGCAGGCTGGTTAGCAGCCAGCTGCAATAAATCACTCTGACCAAGAGATCATGAGTTCAAAGCCAGCCCATGTCAGGGTGAGCACCTGACAATTAAAAATGAAATATAGCCCCTGCTCATTGCTGACCTAAGCAACCCAAAAGATAGTTGCATCTATCAAGTAGGAAGTTTAGGTACCACTTATACGTGGGGAGGCTAATTTATGACACCATAAAAATCATCCAGCCGCCGTTGGAATGAGGAAGTTGCCGTCGCAGTGGAAGATGAAGCAGCAGCTCCCCCTGTGGCTGGAACTGAGCATATCCTCATGAAGCCAAAAGCTGGAAAATATTAAATTGCCTCTGTGTCTGTCTACGGCATTGAATGTTTGCCATATATATGTGCATTGTAATCTGCTTTGACTTCCCTTTGAGCATACCCTCAGGAATCTGGAAGCTGGAGAAGGTTTAAATTGCCTCTGTGTCTCTCTCTGTCTCTGTTCTATGTGTATATGGCATTGAATGTTTGCCTTATATGTGTACAATGTGATCTGCCCTGAGACCCCTTCGGGGTGGAATTTAAATACTTAAATAAATAAATAAATGTCCAAGGTTATCTTAAAATCCAAGGTAAGAGGATACAAAGAGACCAATCATTCAAGGCTGTATGATATGGATTGGGAAGAGGACAATTCCATCAACAACCCTTACCATGACTTAGGCAGAGCCCATCAGCAACCAGTTCAGGCTCGTTTTTTGAACAGATTTTGGCAAACACGGGAAGTTGCTTCTTGTGCCCAGATCCTTGACTTTCCACCATTGTCATGATGGACGACGATCTCATGAGGTTCTCCTTGTGGGGTGCAGACCCAAAGACGTTATTCTGAAGGATGTCCTTGATTGACTTGGTTTCTTCAGTCATCCCCTTGTTGTCCATGCTTTTGACGGCCTCCACACGTTTCAAAGGGAATTGGGCCAAGAGCTTGGCAATCTGAGCGTTGGAACTCACGGGGTTGCTGTTCCCACTTTCTGTACTTTTGGTATTCTTGTAGATCAGTTTCGCAGGGAGCAAGATGCCTGTGACGGTAGAGTTGGTAGAGAGCTGAGCATCACAGATCGATCTCAGTTTCACCTCTCTTTTGTTCCCGGTGAGGGCTCTGTAGACATTCTCCATCGCATCCCTCTCCTCCAGTGCCTGGTCTTCATCAGAAGCCACGGTGAGATTGTTATTTGAAGCATTGCATGGAGCAGCTGAGGGCACCTTCTCATCATCGGATCTTTGTGCCTCCAGGTCGGCTGCATTCTCCTGGGTGAGGCTCAAATATTCTTGCTCAACTAGCAGGGATATTTCATCTTTGCAAATGCTGCTTTCCAAAGATCTGCATGAAAGAGGGGGAGAAAAAGAGGGACCATTTGTATGGACTCATACAACCTCTACTATTTTGAAATCTCTACTATAGATGACACTCCGGGTTCATTATAATTACTGCATATACTTGTGTATAGGTCGACCTCAAGTATGAGTCAAGGGCCAGTTTGGGGACCAAACTCATGCCTTTTGATATGATCTGTGGATAAATCAAGGGTCATTCCTGTTACACCCCAAGGCAGCGTGAGCACTCTAAAACCAGACAGGAGTCAATATAACATTTAATATCTTTATTAAAGCGAATATAAACCCAGATGAAAATAGTTATAGAGTTTGAGGAGAAAATGGTTCTTTCTGAAAAGTCAATAATGATTCCAGATGGGTAAAATAAAAGGTCCGATATTATAATCCACAATGAGAACTCATTAGTTCTCCCAAGCAATCAAAGTCCATTAATTGCAACAAGGAAACAAGGCTGGCAGGAAACAGAGTTCAATCCACAAGCAATACTTCGTAGTGATCAAGGCAGCAAAGTTGTGAAAGCGGAGAAAAAACTTGAAACAGGAAAAAGAAAATAACAACCGGAGTAAAATCAAGGTCTACTCAGCTCAGCCCGACTGAAACTGGAACTGGAAATACTTGGCTTTGAAACTGGAGCTAGAAACAGAGAAACCAAGAAAGCAACGTTGACACCTCAAGGAATCTACAGTGCAAAACGCTTTTCTGGATCCTAAACTGAATCCCAAATATGGAGAGCAATACTCCCAAAAAGTTCCCATGGGAACTCTAACCATTATCCCCTTGGGATGCCAGACGTTGACTTCTATGAAGGCCTTATTTAACACTTCTCTCACGATTCAGAAATTCTCTCTGATTAAAACCCGCATTCTCGGGCGAGCTGAGAACATCTGGCCCAGACAAGGGAGACTCCCTTCCAATTAACTGCTCTTCCTGGCTGATTTCTCCAGGCACCTGGAGCTGCAAAGGTTTCTCCGAACTGGGTGAAAAGTCATAATACACCTCATCTGTGTCCGAATTCAGCTCTTGATCAGGCTCTGAAGCCATGGCTGGTTGAGGTATAACAATTCCACAGAAAGGGGAAAGCAGTAATGCTACCTCAGGGGCTGACCAAGACTATTTTGTTGCTGCCATTTTCCCATCCAGTCATTTAGAAAGGCCAGCTGTGGCACTATGGTATAGAAAATAGAAGGGTTGGTACTTCTTTTAGATTCTCCTGTGCTCTCACTGTTTGCCACTCTACTCATGGAAGGGAGTGGCTCCTTTTTTGATAGGAATTCAGAACTGCCTTGCCTTGCCTTGAACCCTGGTTCTGGACTATTATTTCAAGTACTTTCCTAAGGAACTTTGCTCCTTTCCCCACTCAAACTTCCAATAGGTTTGAGTGTGTTTCGGTTATTGGATTTTGGACTTTGGACTCTAATATTGGACATATAACTTTCATTCTTTGGACTAATTCTGATCTTTTCTAAAAGGTCAACTGTTTGACTATCCACTCTGCTTATATTTGTTTGAAACTTTTATTGCTTTAATAAAGATATTAGATTGTATATTGGCCTCTGTGTTGGTTCCCAGTGTTCGCGCTGCCTAGGGGTGTTACAGTACTATTGTGGCGTATACTAAGCAATAATTAACCCTCAGTATGCAGAACACCGCCAAAACAATTACTCGATCAAATGCATCAAAGTTATCCGCTACGAAAGAGGGACAGCCAAGTGTTCCCAACTAGATTGATCCTTTGCTTGTAAGATCTTTGAGGAAAAACCTAAGGAGCCCCAGTCAGGGTTTGGAAAACTACACCATCTGGAAACACAAACAAGAACTTCTCCGGCACGCCAATCCCGCTTTATCGTTCACTGCCAATTACCATTAACAGCATAAAGACGGTTTGCTTTTTCTTTACTTACTTTCTTGCAAGCTCTGAGGAACGGAACAGATGGCGTTAGAAGCAGGCACTACATACGTCCTTATCTAATATCTATACATATCAATAACGTGCCAGATTTCTGAGTAAACTGCATATTACTTAATTATCTCTAATTATGGCATCACTGTGTCATTAGAACAGCCTTTATTATTTGGTAAATTGAACAGATCATTCCATTTGCTTTCGTTTATTTCATTCAAAGGCTCTGTAAAAAAAATTGCTGATTCGTGAGACAAAGCAATGGTTGAGTTACATAAGTAGAAAACAAGTGATGCAAAATGGTCAAAGGTGTGCATGGTCAACAAGAAAAACAGAACTTTTGCCCAACTTATGGTTAGTCAGATGTGGTTGTCATTGTTGTGGGTCGTCAATACTCCTCTCCTACTTCTGGGATTATCAAAATTGCAGATCATCACTGGCATTGTCAAATGAGGTTCTCTATGGTAGAGGTAAAGATAAAGGTTTTCCCTTGACATTAAGTCCAGTCATGTCCGACTCTGGGGGTTGGTGCTCATCTCCATTCCTAAGACGAAGAGCTGGTGTCGTCCATAGACACCTCCACGGTGATGTGGCTGGCATGACTGCATGGAATGCCATTACCTTCCCGCCAGAGCTGTACCTATTTATCTACCGGCTGTTAGGAATTGTGGGAGTTGAAGTCCAAAACACCTGGAGGGCCGACGTTTGGCCATGCCTGATCTACATTGTGGAATTAATGTAGTTTGACATTGTTTAAAATGCTATTGCTCAATGCTATAAAATCACAGGAGTTGTAGTTTTATACTATCTTTATCCATGTGTCACAGTCTGTTAAAGCTCTGAGTTGTTGAACTTGAAGTCCAAAAGGTTGCAGGTTCGAATCCGGGGAACGGAGTGAGCACCCGCTGTTAGCCCCAGCTTGTGCCAACCTACCAGCTCAAAAACATGCCAATGTGAGTAGATCAATAGGTACTGCTCCAGCGGGAAGTTAATGGCACTCCACACAGTCATGACCTTGGAGGTGTCTACGGACAACGCTGGCTCTTTGGCTTAGAAATAGAGATGAGCACCAACACCCAGAGTTGGACACGACTGGACTTAACATCAAGGGAAACCTTTACCTTTACTATCCTTCTCTGCCAAAGAGTACTGATGCACCATAAAACTACAAATCCCAGGATTCCATAGCATTGAGACATCGCAGTTAAAGTGGTCTCAAACGCTAGTTTAATCCTCTCTCCTAGCATGATTTCTGCAAGGCAGTTGGATTTTTATTGAAACGGGTAAGGAAAAAAAATTGGGATATTTGGTCAGGAACCCTATCGGATGGTGAAGAAAAAATGGGATGTGGCACAACCTGCCAAATTTAGGGGTGAGGCAAAGGGTGAGATAGGATATTCTTAGCCAGTCTCCACTGATGCATAAGATTAAATCTCAATGAAGAAAATGGCAAGGATGTTATCGTGTCATTTTATATTTCCCTTGCGGACACCTTCGGGTCATTACAGCCCTCAACACAAACAGATTGGAGATCTCAGCCCACACTTGCCTGCCAAAGGATGGAAGGAAGGTGTCTGTTCGGTTTGTCATCTCCGGTAACATTTGGGACCAAGATTATACCTTGTGCCCTTTCGGCTTGATCCGGCGGCCTTTAATTATTTTAACATATTGACTTATGCAAATGGGCTGCTCCGAGTCCAATTTGAAATGGCACTGGAAGCTTTTGAACAAACAACAAAGATTTGCTTTTCTCAACCCGGGGCATTTTGTGTGGCTTTGTATTTTATTCTCTCCTCCAAACCACAAAAGGAGCATTTCTGTTGCTTTTTTCTCTATCAGTGTTGATGTTTCACTATTTTAAAGTTGGAAGATGCTGTCATTTAACTGTCAAGCTCTTTTCCATCTTTGTCTGCCTCTTTGGCCCTTTTCAGCTGAGATTAAAGAACAACAAAGTCCCCCAGATGTTGTTGAATTGTAGTTCCCATCATCCCTAGACAGTAATCCCAATGTGTAGCTCCAATAATGAGGATTCCAGTTAGCTGAGTCATACATCCAAACTTAATATAGTTCAAAATCTAAACGTTGCTTCCGATGCACGCGTCCATGTCGGAAACTCATTCGGATACGCTAGACATTCGAAGAAATTTATGACATCCGAAGCACAAGCCTAGAGAGGAACTCTGGGCAATGAAATCCAATATTATTTGGAAACCAACAAGATTACATCCTCAGCTCAACTCATTTGTTGGTCCCATAGTTTTTTAAAGAAATTGTCTTTTTACAAGGAGCGTATATAATGTATAAAACTGACGTCATTTGTATGTGAAAGTCAACCTCAGGGTTGTAATAGGTTGACTTGAATGCACATGCACATTCAACAATACACACAGCTTTGTGTGTTATATTTAATGCTACTTAAACCCATTATTTACATTTTCAGGAGTTAAATTTTGCAACTAGAATGCAAATCAGCAAATATATATTGATATATCAATACAGTAGAGTCTCACTTATCCAACGTTCTGGATTATCCAACGCTTTTTTGTGGTCAATGTTTTCAATGCATTGTGATATTTTGGTGCTAAATTCATAAATACAGTAATTACTACATAGCATTAATGTGTAATGAACTACTTTTTCTGTCAGATTTGTTGTATAACATGATGTTTTGGTGCTTAATTTGTAAAATCATAACCTATTTTGATGTTTAATAGGCTTTTTCTTAATCTCTCCTTATTATCCAACATATTCACTTATCCAACATTCTGCCGACCCGTTTATGTTGGATAAGTGAGACTCTACTGTATATCAATAAACAGATGCATTTACTATTCTAGCCTTCAAGTTGATATTATTATGGAATCTAGATGGAGGAAGATGATCTTTGTGATCAGAAGTGACTTGAAGACAAGCATTTTCCAACAATAATTAAGTGGGATGAAGTCAAAGGAATGAATTATCTTTAGGGAGAAAAGAGTAAAGTAAAGGTAAAGGTTTCCCCTGACGTTAAGTCCAGTCGTGTCTGACTCTGGGGTTTGGTGCTCATCTCCATTTCTAAGCCGAAGAGCCGGCGTTGTCCGTAGACACCTCCAGGGTCATGTGGCCACTGGCATGACTGCATGGAGCGCCGTTACTTTCCCGCCGGAGTACCTATTGATCTACTCACATTTGCATGTTTTTGAACTGCTAGGTTGGCAGAAGCTGGAGCTAACAGCGGGCGCTCACTCTGCTCCCGGAATTTGAACCTGGGACCTTTCGGTCTGCAAGTTCAGCAGCTCAGTGCTTTTACACACTGTGCCACCGGGGGCTACAGGGAGAAAATAATTTTTGATTAATTGATAGATAGATTATAGATAGATAGATAGATAGATAGATGTAGATAGATAGATAGATAGATAGATAGATAGATAGATAGATAGATAGATAGATGAGATAGATAGATAGATAGATAGATAGATAGATAGATAGATAGATAGATAGATGAGATAGATAGATAGATAGATAGATAGATAGATAGATAGATAGATGATAGATAGATCATAGATAGATCATAGATAGATGAGATAGATAGATAGATAGACAGATGATAGATAGATGATAGATGATATAGAATGATAGATAGATAGATAGATAGATAGATAGATAGATAGATAGATAGATGATATAGATAGATAGATAGATAGATGAGATAGATAGATAGATAGATAGATAGATAGATAGATAGATAGATAGATGAGATAGATGAGATAGATAGATAGATAGATAGATAGATAGATAGATAGATAGATAGATAGATAGACTACCTTGTGTATGTGGAGTCCTGACCACTAATTGGTAAAATAACTAAACTACAACCTCTGCTTTCTTATGGATCCATTGTCTCCATCCCCAACCATTCAGATAGACCTTTTAGAAGTTAGAAATATACACAACCAAACAAGAGTAAAAGCCTTGTACTCACTCCTTTTGGGAGCTGCTGCTGGTGCTACTGCTGTCCTCTCGGAGGGCCTCTGAAGATGGGATGGGGTGGCAGCTCAGCTGGAGAAGTGGTGATGAGGACCTGGGTTGGAGTTCCTCCGGGAGACCTTGGACTCTCTTCCAGATCTCATGGCAAGCTTTGTCCAAACTGTCCTGAGGCGTATTGTGATGGATCCAGATGTGTCTTGGGAAAGGGCCTAATGGGAAAGAGCCCTTGGGGTTGACGGTTGAGCACTGAAGGCTGCTCCTACTTGTCAGCATCCTATCTTGCCCACTAATGACTAGAATGAAAATCGAATAAACGAAGAGGAAGGGTGTCCACACACCTTCCTGCGATACATATGTTGCTTGCCTTCTTTTCTTTCTTATTTTAAAGCAGGTGGTACAGAATGGAGCATATGGAAACAAACTCTGGTAACTAAGTAACCATAGAACCCTTGCGACATGGTAACTTAACTGACATAAAGAATAACAACTGTAGGAGACCCTCAAACGTTAACAGCAACAGAAGGAAGAGGAGACATTGCTTGCTCTCAAGGATGCTGAAGAAGAAACATCTTGCTCTCCTTCCTCCAACTGGTACATCTGGAACACATCACCTGGAAAGATGTTGCCATCAGAAGCATTTTTTCTTTCTTTCTTTCTTTTTGCTTGCTCTTGTGTGTATAAACATACAGAGTTGTTAGGTCAAGAATATCCTAGTCCCAAAATTTTTGATCAAAACTTGAAACCAAAGGACCATCTCTAGTCTGGTTGGAAGGCTGGGCTGTGGCACAGCTGGCTTGTAACCAGCTGCAATAAATCACTACATGAATTTGAAGCCCGGGTAGGTTTAAGCCCCGACCATTAAATAGCCTGGCTTGCTATTTACCTAAGCAGCCTGAAAGACAGTTGCATCTGTCAACTAGGAAATTTAGGTACGCTTTATGAGGGAGACTAATTTAACTAATTTACAACACCATAAAACTGCCAGCAGCATGCGGAAAGGAATGAGGAAGTACAGCACTCAGTGTCACTCGTGGATGATGAAGCAACAGCTCCCCCTGTGGCCGGAACTGAGCATACCCTCATGAAGCTGGAAATGTTAAATTGCCTCTGTGTGTGTCTATACTGTATGTTGTTTGTCTGATGGCATTGAATGTTTGCCATATATATGTTCATTGTAATCCGCTCTGAGTCCCATTTGGGGTGAGATGGGCAGAATATAAATACTGTAAATATATAAATATATAAATAAATAAAGTTCAGTGGTGCCTCCAACATAGGGAGCTGGGTTTGCTTCACTTGGAGAAGAGAAAATTGAGAGGTGCTAGGAAAACCATATTTAAGTATCCAATGGGATGTCATGTAGAAGATGGAGTGAGCTTGTTTTTCTGCCCCTTTGGTGCCTGGAATATGAACCAATACATTGAAAACAAAAGAAAAGAGATTCCACTGAAATCCTGAATGTAAGAGTTGTCTTGATAGTAGAGATCCTAGTGCACAGGGTGTTCCTGACCTCACGACTCTGTATGTTTATACACACAAAAGCCAGCAAAAAAGGGAAATACTGCTTCTGATGGCAGCATGTTGTGTTGCAGCTGGAGAAAGAAGGACAAGATCTTTGTCCTTCGGGATCCTTGACAGTGGTGTGCTCTCCATCTTTGAAGGTCTTAATACAGAGGTGGAATGGGTCTTGTAAAGAAGTGTGTGTTTTTGTTTTGATTTATGGATGACATGTTTGTTTCATTTTGTTTTAGAAGTCATGTTTGGCTAAGTTTAAAATGGGTAAGTATTGGAGTTGACAATATGTGGGGGAAGGTGACCAGCTCAGCATCCTGAGGCAGGTTGCCATAGCAACGGGGGCGGAGCCAACCACCGTTTGGAAAGAAAAGGAGGGACTGTTTTAAACCCAGTTTAGTCTGTGATCTGAGAGTCACAGGAGATAGACTGGTTCCAGATTAGGGAAACCAGGAAAGCAGACCTCTAATAGTGCCAGACTAAGCAAGTTGGGTGACTTGTTTAGGGTTATTTGTAGAGGCTGAGAAGTAAGGGGAATTAATCCCAGTAGATCCAAGAGATCTGTTAATAGTTTTGATTGGAAAGGAGAAAGTATTTTGGAAGTTGGAACACCTCAACATCTATTTGTAACAGTTATTTAAGTGCCTTAAAGAAGTTATTGAACCACTAAGCTCTGTACCCGAAATAAACTTATGTTTTGTTCTTTAAACCATCTAAGCCTCTCTCACACTCATATTCTAAACTAAGCAACGTTACCATCAAAAGTGAAATAAGTAAAGAAAGATTAAAAAGGAATAAATTATCCTCTGCCTGACATCTCCACAATTGGTGGCAGCGGATATATATATATATATATATATATATATATATATATATATATATGGCATGTCCGATCAATGAAAAAAATGTTTCAATTCTCGTTTCTAAAGTAGGGGGCGCTGGCGCTTCGATATAGAAAGTATTTCCGATTTTTTCACCCAAAAATTTCAGATATTTCCGAAAATTCGTAATGATTCTAAATGTTTCAAAAATTGCACATGCGCAATCACCAAAAAAAAGGAACTGGGGGGGGGACTTTTACAGGACTCTCCCACCCTCATTTCTTGAGCTATCCTCATCAACCCTAGCCCCCACCTTTGTGTCCATCGTGGAAGCTTCTGATTGGCCTGGGAGCGGCAGCCATGTTAGGCTGCACTAAGTTCCCATTCTAGGTAGGTTGCAGAAACATTTTTTTTAATATTTTAAAAAATATATTTAAAAAAAAATTTGGGGGGGGGGGAATTAACGAAACATTAAGAGACAATTAGAGAATGGGCCAACAATAGTTTGAATTACATTGCTGGTTGTGCTGTGACACAATGTCTCGGAATGCGTATCAAAAAGCAAGAACTATCCAAAATAATTCCGATATACGATTCAAAATGATTTTTTGGACATGTCTAATATATATATATATATATATATATATATATATATATATATATAATTAAAATAATCATCCAGACATCTTTACATTTTGGTGGCAACTGTATGGTGGGAAGAAAAAAGGATTCCTCCCTGCCTCAGTTCTTCGCAGGTCTCTTTCAGGAACACTAGTTGTCTATTTCTACCTGGCAAAGAGTTGGACCACATGGTCCTTATGATGCCCTCCAACTAGACTTGTGCACAGATGCATTTTAGCCATTTTCTTTTGACTTCTTCAGCTTGTTCAGCTTCTCTGGATGATCATAACAGCAACGGTTTATCCACCATGTTTTTTTTCACCCAAAAGGCCCACGTGTCTACCAGGCATGGCTTCTTCCTTTCTATTTGAGATCACATGTCATGTGCTTCCTTAACCCTGTTCCTCAAATCCAGGCATCCTTGAAAGAAAGAAAGGAAAGGGTCCCTGGAATGGAAAGGGGAGCCTTGTAAGTTCCCCATTGCCGCCAGTGGGTCGGATCTTCCCAAATCTTTCAACTGGCTAGCCAAAAACTGGTTTTTCCATTAGCCAAATTTTCGGAAGGCACCCATAAATGGATTTGAGTACCCAACAAAATTTGGATACCGAAAACGGATCGCCCTCCAGCTGAATTGCACAAACCTACCTTCAACTCGGAGATCCCATTCTATCATAAACCTTCTCCTTTCCCTAACAAGAGGCCTCTTTGGGCATCTTCTTTCTGTGTGTGGCAATTTTCAAAAGCAGAACATATCTGGAAAACAGTTTTCAAATGGCGAGGGAGGAGGAAAAAAAAGTTGTCTCTTTTTGCCCCTTGGTTTTCTTTTGTTCTACCGTTGCCTCAGGTTAAATAGGTTGTGTGAGTGCTTAAATAATACAAAACCTCCTGAGGGGGATCACAGTGTTTAGATAATCGGCTGCGGCAAAAATACAAGAGTAAATCCCGATATCGAATAACCCTTTCAAGGCAGAAGCTTTTGTGGATGAAACTGCAAGGGGGTGGGAGGTGTTTTTGTTTGTTTGTTTACTTTTCTTTGGGTGTATTTTTTTCTTGCCTGAGGATTGAATTATCTCCAGGGGTCACATACCAGCATGAAGAGAAGGCACAGCTTGAAATGAGTTCAAACATGCAATTTCTGATGTTAACATTTAGTTGCTTGCTGGGTCTCCAGTCACACAGTGATGCTTGATTCATGTGTAGCTCCCTTTCACATGATGCTTAAGCCTTATTTTAACCATTTTTATTGTGTCATAACTAACTTGAGAACATAATACATGTTGCTTTTGGTGTGAGAGAATTGGCTGTCTACAGTGATGTTGCCCAGGAGATGCCTGGATGTGTTTGCTGGGAGGGTGCTCTCATGTCCCTGCAAGCTAGAGCTAACAGGTGGGAGCTCACTCCATTTCCAGATTCAAACCAGCAACCTTCAGGTTAGCAACCTAACCTTCAGGTCAGCAGTTCAGCCGGCACAAGGATTTGTTTATTTATTTATTTATTTATTAGCAACATTTATATCCTGTCCTTCTCACCCCGAAGGGGACTCAGGGCGGCTTACAAGTTATATTTACATACAATATATTATATTATTAACACAGCACAATATACTGTATATACTCAAGTATAAGCCTAGTTTTTCAGACCTTTTTTTAAGTCTGAAAAAGCACCTCTCGGCTTATACTCGGGTGAGGGTCCTGGTTGGCTTATATTTGGGTCAGCTTATACTCGAGAATATCTGGTACATTTATTATTTTTCTCTATTATTATTGGTATTATTACATTTATTATTTTACTCTATTATTGTTGCTACTATTACATTTATTTTACTCTACTTTTATTATTGTTATTAATACATTTATTATTTCACTCTGATCTTATTATTATTGCATTTATTATTTTACTCTATTTATTATTACTTGTATTATTTTCCTGTATTAATTATCATCATTATTATTATTACATGTATTATTTTACTCCATTATTATTAAAAAGGATACATAAGCACATTTACATTGAAGAAGATGAGAATAATGATTTGATCAGAATTGGACAGTCTTATCTTAAATTTGAGCTTTATGTAAATCTTCTCTCCTGTGCCATAGCAACATGCTATGCTAATTTTATATACATACATGCATATATAATATACTATAATTTATAATTATATAATATATTGTATATACTTATAATATTGATATTATTATGTAATACAATTTTATACTAATAATAATACAATATAATAATACTAAGTAATTATATATTATATATTAAATGTAATATTACTAATAATATTACCATATAATGATATAGTACAATATAGTAATTTAATGCTTATATTGTGACTTGCTAATAATATATTGTATGTACATTTGATTTGTAAACCGCTCTGTCCCCTACGGGGTGAGAAAGCGGGATATAAATGTAGGATATAAATAAATATAAATAATAATTTTTTGCAGGGAGGAAAAAAGCTCCTTATCATTATCTACTTAATTCTTTATGCAGTGCATTTTGACTGCAGGTGGCAGTAGAGAGCAATTATTGTATCACTGCAACACTTTTGATTAAAATGGCTAAAATGCTTTGCATAGATATGTATGAAATCACAATCAATATAATTTGAAAGAAACAAAGGAAAAATCTTATTGCTATGAAAAGGAAAGATTTGCCAAAAATAGATTTGGTTTATTTCCCTTAGGTGGAATTGCCAGATGTTGTCTTTAGTGCATTTAGACAAAACAGCCAGAAATTGTAAATGCAATTACTTCTTCCTGGCTGAATGTGTGAGCTAGATAATAGTATATGCATTTTGTCTCTCGGGGCCATCCAAAGCAAAGGTCCTCACATTAACTCCGAGCAAAACAGTTTAGTCTTACTTTCAAGAATCAGGTGTTTTGCAAAAGTAGTGTTTATGAATTGCCGGCATGTTGGAAAAACTCAAACAAAGAAGCCAGACTGATGAATGTTTGCCAGACTGTCACTTCAATATCAGCTGGTCAGAGCAAGAAAAATCCTAAGAGCGTCCAGATTGATATTGATTTGTGCAAGTATGGGTTATATGTGATCCGATGATAGAGTCACATAGCATACATTTCTGTATTCACTGTGCTAAGCAATCCCTAAATTGAATGGCAGTGTTGTGTAACTGAACACATACTCAAATGTGTAACTAAATACACACCAGGAGCCCCGGTGGCGTAGCGAGTTAAACCGCTGAGTTGCTGAACCTGCTGACCGAAAGGTTGGTGGTTTGAATCCGGAGAGCGGGGTGAGCTCCCGCTGTTAGCCCCAGCTTCTGCCAACCTAGCAGTTTGAAAACATGCAGATTAATAGGAAATCTCCAATACCAAGTCCCATAGGCACTTTATTAGAATTAAGATCGCATATCGCACTCTGCACTTGCCCTATAAGCCTTATATATCACCTGTCACATCAGCACTTTTAATCTTGTACCCATTACTCTGGCCCGGCCCAGTTCTATTGTGTTTTAGCGTATTGTTATTGCTTGTGGTTTATACTTTTTTAATTCTTTTAATTTGCCTTTGTTTTGTATTGTTATATTGTGTGTTGAGGCCTTGGCCTTTGTAAGCCGCATCGAGTCCTTCAGGAGATGCTAGCGGGGTACAAATAAAGTTTAATAATAATAATAATAATAATAATAATGCAAAATGTGAGTAGATCAATAGGTACTGCTCCGGTGGGAAGGTAGCGATGCTACATGCAGTCATGCTGGCCACATGACCTTGGAGGCATCTATGGACAACGCTGGCTCTTTGGCTTATAATAATAATAATAATAATAATAATAATAATAATAATAATAGCAATAATAATAATAACTTTATTTTTATACCCTGCCTCCAGACAGACAGTATAAAAAGCACAACAATATAAAAACAAATCAACAAAACATATTAAAGGAATGAAAGCAAGGGACCAATGGCCCCTCCAAAACTCAGGTAATGCCAGGTAGGTATGCTAGTGCATCCATAAAACAACAACAAAAATCCATAACGGATCTATATCTAGATATTTAAATCTCAGAACAAATAGATAGACAGACGATGGACAGATAAGAGTGATACATCTGTCAATAAAATGTGTAAGCCAGAAAAAAATCTAATAAAAATGAGCTAACCATTTTTTTTTCTTGCCAAATGGAATTATGTTGGATTGAAACCAACACTTTCATGGGAACGCATTGTTAGACTTCACAAAGACATGGAAATGAAGCAACTCTGGGCTTGTTTCAGTTCGAACCAAGCACTCTTTCTTTTTCATAGCAGGGGCTCAGCTGAAGAGCCAATAAAATCGTCAATTATAATAGTTAGATGGATTTGAGCCATGTGCAGAGTGTCATTCCTTCATCAAAGAACACTAGCAAGCCAGCCGCTGTCCACTCTGGAATTGTGAAATGTTAGTAACTTTCCTTTTGTCTCTGTGACCGTAACTTGAATGACAGCTTTATCTATAAAGATTCAACTTTAATTTTGGGCCAAGAGAAAGGAGGAAGAGGGTGGCATGGAGGGGCAACTTTATTAGCAGTTAACAATGCCAACGGAATGCATGTTGGAAGCTCATTTTTTGTTTCGGTCCGTAATACCAGCTTGGTGACAGACAGCAGTAGGGAAAACTCTTTACGACCTGGAGATAAACATGACCAAGTCTTAATGTCTGTGAATCAAGCTGCCGTTAAACTCACAGGCACAAGAGCCTGTAAAACTGTTCGGGTCCTCTTTATGGCCCGTAAGCCTGAGACCTGGGAAATATCATTTTATATCATTCTAACGTGCGACTGCAGCACATGTTTACTGCAATCGATGGTCTTGTTCAGGAGAGTTGGTGAAAGTTAGGAGAGAGAGAGAGAGAGAGAGAGAGAGAGAGAGAATTGAGATGGGATAGTAAATGGATTATATAGATAGATACTAGATAGATGATAGATGATAGATAGATAGATAGATATAGATAGATAGATAGATAGATAGATAGATAGATAGATAGATAGATAGATGATAGAAAGAGAGAGAATTGAGATGGGTTAGTAAATGGATTATATAGATAGATACTAGATAGATGATAGATGATAGATGATAGATAGATAGATAGATAGATAGATAGATAGATAGACAGATAGATACTAGATAGATAGATAGTAGAGAGAGAGAGTATTAAGATGGGTTAGTAAATGAATTATACTGATGCATACTAGATAGATGATGATGGTGATGATGGTGATGGTGATGATGGTGATGGTGATGATGATGATGATGATGATGATGATGATAGATGATAGAGAGAGAGAATTGAGATTGTAAATGGATTAGATAGATAGATAGATAGATAGATAGATAGATAGATAGATCAAGAGAAAGAGAGAGAATTGAGATGGGTTAGTAAATGGATTATATAGATAGATAATAGATAGATGACAGATGATGATGATAGGTGATAGATAGATGATAGAAAGAGAACTGAGATGGGTTAATAAATGGATTATATAGATACTAGATAGATAGATGATAATAGACAGATGATAAATAGATAGATGATAGAGTGAGAGAATTGAGATGGGTTAGTAAATGGATTATATAGATAGATACTAGATATATAATAGATGATGAGATAGATAGATGATAGATAGATAGATAGATAGATAGATAGATAGATAGATAGATAGATGTGTGGGTAGGTGGATAGGTCGATCAGTGGATAGACAGATAGACAGATGATAGAAATAAATGAGTAGGTGGGTTGATGGACAGACAGACAGACAGATAAATAGATAAATTTTTAAAATCATGTCAGAAGTGACTTGAGAACATACTGTAGTCATTGTGTGTTTTCCAAGCTATATGGCCATGTTCCAGAAACATTCTTTCCTGACGTTTGGCCCACATCTATGGCAGGCATACTCACAACCTCTGAGGATGCCTGTCATAGATGTGGACAAAACGCCAGGAGAGAATGCTTCTGGAACATGGCCATACAGCCCGGAAAACACACACAACAACTCTGATTCCGGCCATGAAAACCTTCGACAACATACTGTGAGTCGCTTTTGGTGTGAGAGAAGCAAAGAGAGTCTACAGAGACATTGCCCAAAGAGTTCAAAACCCTGGATCAGTGCTTCCCAAATTCTAGTCATCCAAGTGCTTTAGACATCAGTTCCCAGTAATCTCATTGACCAATGGATAGAGATTCAGGAAGCTGAAATTTGAAACACCCACAGGACCAGAGTTTGGTAATCATGGCATTAGAGATTGGAAATGTTGCCTTCAACCAAGGCAAAAAAAAAAAATAACAAAGAAAACTTTCACTGACTTCTATTCTCACCAAGAAATTGCCATAAGGCAGGGTTCACTTGAAAACACATAACAACAACCAACACAATGGGGCTGGACCTTTCAGGACCTTGGAGAGCTCCTTAAAACTGTTAAGCTCCTTAAAACTTAAAACTGATGTAGATGGGTTTCCCTCTGTTTGGTCTCTTGTGTGCCTTCAAGTTATTTTCAGCTATCAGCAACTTAAAGCAAAACTATTTTGGGGATTTCTTGGCCAGATTTGTTCAGAAAGGTTCCTCTGAGTCTCAGAGAATGAGAGACTTCTCCAAGGTCAGCCAATGGGTTTCCATGGCTGAACATCATGCTGGCTCTCTACCATCTTTAATGGGCAGCTGTCTAGTGCTTGCTTCAATGACTCCACTTAAGGCAAAACCACCACCTCCTGAGATACTTGTCCGCTGACAAATGGCTTCCGCTGTTCGGACACTGCTCCTAATATCTCTTTCCTTACGACGTCCACTTTTGAGTCGAGCCTGGGTTTCTTGAATGACAAGAGAGCACTTCTGCCCTATCTTCTGCATGACAGCCCTTCAAGGTGTTTGAAGGCATCGGCATCCTCGCACTGTATTGCTTTTCTCTTAAACAGAAACACGCGCCGGAAACAACAGCTTCCCGCAAGACATTTGTTCTACTTTTGTCGCTTCCAGAGATGTGATAGACACTGCGAAATGAAGGCTTCTGAGCTGGGTTCGGAGTGGGAGGTATCCCTACTGGGAGCGAAAGAGAGCTGTTTTTAGGAAGGAAAAAGAGGACACGGACACATACACACACACAGAATGAAGGCTCCAGGGTCAGCAAGCACACTAGGGTTTAGATGATCTCAAGACCATAGGCAAGCAAAGAGACCTCCAAAGACCATCTAGATGGTCTCATAAGATCATCGGTAAGGAAAGGGAACCTCAAAGACTATCTAGATGGTTTCATAAGACCATAGGTAAGGAAAAGGACCCTCAAAGACAATCTAGATGGTTTCATAAGACCATAGGTAAAGTAAGTGACCTCCAAAAGTCATCTAGATGGTCTCATAAGGTCGTAGCTAAGCAAAGAGACCTTCAAAGACCATCTAAACAATCTCATAAGACCATAGGTAAGGTAAGTGACCTCCAAAAGCCATCTAGATGGTCTCATAAGGTCGTAGCTAAGCAAAGAGACCTTCAAAGACCATCTAGATGATCTCATAAGACCCTAGGTAAGGTAAGTGACCTCCAAAAGCCATCTAGATGGTCTCATAAGGCCGTAGCTAAGCAAAGAGACCTTCAAAGACCAGAGAGACTTAGGTCAACCCTAAGTCTAAAGTTTAGGACAGGGGCCAGGTAAATGACCTTGGAGGGCCTCATCTAGCCCATGGGCCTTAGTTTGGGGACCCCTGCTCTAGATGATCTCAAGACCATAGGTAAGCAAAGAGACCTTTAAAGACCATCTAGATGGTTTCATAAGACCATAGGTAAGGAAAGGGGCCCCAAACGACATCAAGACATTCTCATAAAACCATAAGTAAGTAAAGAGACCCTCAAAGGCCATCTAGACAGTCTCATATGACCACAAGTAAGGTAAGTGACCTCCAAAAGCCATCTAGATGGTCTCATAAGGCCGTAGCTAAGCAAAGAGACCTTCAAAGACCATCTAGACGATCTCATAAGACCATAGGTAAGCAAAGAGATCTCCAAAGACCAAGTAGACTTAGGCCAACCCTAAGTCTAAAGTTTAGGACAGGGGCCAGTTAAATGACCCCACGGCCTTAGTTTGGGGACCCTGGTTTAACTCAAATGTCCAACCGCTATTCAAGGTTCTGAATATACCTACCACAAAAAGCCAGCATATGTTTGCATGTTGCACTACAATTCTGGAGACCAGAGTTCAAATCCCTATTTAGCTATGGAAGTCCAATGGGTGACCTTGAGCTAGTCACATTCTCTCAACCTCAGAGGAAGGCAAAGGCAAACTCCATTATAGGTTTGCCTTTGGGTTGCCATAAGTTGGAAAGGACTCAGAAGTTCCACAACAACAACAGCAACACATTTTAGCTTCTACATGGCTTGCACACATGAATACATGATAATGATAAATTATGGGTGCAATATGTCAATCACTGGTACGAAACGGATGAACATGAAATCGTATTGCATAGGACTGATACATTGCGTCCATAATTTATCATTACAATTGGGCATTGATGTATCGGGTGGACACGACTGATATATTACACCCATAATTGATCATTATAATTGAAAACGGATCCATTCCACACCGGTTATTGATATATTGCACCCATAATTTATCATGTAAACATAAACATTCCTATATCATGCGCACACACCATGTAGAATGTTTTTGTTATTTCTGTCTATTTTATACACATGTATATACTTAGTTCTGCTTGCCAATATATTTATATGTATGTCTTTAAATATATGTGCATATCAGAACTGATATAAATATCATGTGCACACACACATATATAATGTGCATATCTAAATCTATATGTATGATATATATTTATGAGTTTTAATATATGTATGTGTATATAGCTCTGTCTGCTATATATATGTGTGTGTGTGTTTGTGTGTGTATATATAGATAGTGTATGTATTGAATAACACTTGTTTGCTTTTTTCTTAAATCACTGGAGATTAAGCTGTTAATCTATGATATACCCCATATATATATATATATATATATATATATATATATATATATATATGAATGATACCTGGTGAATTATACATGCACGCACACACAATACCTGTATATATGTATTGACAGTAAATATATGCTTGCTCTCTCTCTCTCTCTCTCTCTCCATATGTATATTGTATGTATGTAGTAGTTCTGTCTAAATATATATATGCATATATGCTGTTTATATATATATATATATATATATATATATATATATATATATATATATATATACACACACACACACACACACACACACACATAATGCCTGTATGTATATATGTGTATGTTTGTTTGATCAATGAGTATAATAAATATCACATATATGGGTACCTTTGCCTATGTATATTATACACTGACAAACTTGTTGGCTTCAGACTTCAGTTGTTGGAGATGAAACTGAGAAGTTAGGTAAAGGTAAAGGTTTTCCCCTGACATTAAGTCCAGTTGTGTCCGACTCTGGGGGTTGGTGCTCACCTCCATCTCTAAGCCGAAGAGCTGGCATTGTCCTTAGACACCTCCAAGGTCATGTGGCCACTGGCATGACTGCATGGAGCGCTGCTACCTTCCCGCTGGAGCGGTACCTATTGATCTACTCACATCGGCATGTTTTCAAACTTCTAGGTTGGCAGAAGCTGGGGCTAATAGCGGGCTCACCCCGCTCCCTGTATTCGAACCTGCAACCTTTTGGTCTGCAAGTTCAGCAGCTCAGCGTTTTAACATGCTGTGCCATTGGGGGCCCCAACTGAGCTGTTAATATATATGTGATACTTAATGTATTATACACACACATAAACAGAATGCTCACTCTGCTCCCTGGATTCGAACCTGTGACTCTTTGGTCTTCAAGTTCATCAGCTCAGCGCTTTAACACACTGTGCCATGTGTGTAATATACATACACACATATTAATAGAGAGAACTTGAGAGAGAGAGAGAGAGAATGTAGTTCTACCTGATTATACACATGTTTATATGCATTAAGTTGCATATGCATAAACCTTCTTGCCTAGTTTCCAGTATACCTCACAGCCTCTGAGGATGCCTGCCATAGATGTGGGCGAAACGTCAGGAGAGAGTGCTGCTGGAGCATGGCCATATACAGTCCGGAAAAGGCACAACAACCCGACAATTTGCACTTTCTTTTTCCTGCGCCTTGGGGAGTTCCCAAAGCTTGGCGCAACCCACTGGGGACCATCCTCTCCAAGCCTTCTCCTTTCAATGTCCAGCGTTGTGTGTGTGTCTTGAGTGTATATGTGTGTGTGTTTGGAGGCCAGGGAGGCTGTGGTTGTGGTCCCAGTGCCCAAACCCGCATCGTTGTGGCTCCATCCCTTGCCTCTCCAAGTGCCAGGGAGTGCCAGCCTCTCCATCCTCTCCAACCTGGCCCTATTCAGAGGCAGAGAGAGGGAGACGCTCCCAAAAAAATAGAATGAAATAAAGGGGGGAAGAACCAAAAAAAAGGGGGGAGAGGATTGAAAGAGCCAAGCCGGTCTCCCCACCAAGCCGGGTTTGATTTGGTTCAGTCCAGCTGCAGCAGCTGGGAGGGGAAAGGGGAAGAAAGAGCTCCCTATTATCCTACTATCACTCCCAGGCAAAATATATTTATATTACAGTGATATGTAATAGCTTCAGGGTGTCACCGAGCTGGAAACCTCCTCGCTTGCTTTCTGAGATGATTTTACGCATCCAAGAAAGCGGGGATTGAAAGGAGAAGGGAAGAAGGAGAAAGAAGGCGCCAAGCCAATCACCCAGCAGCACCTCTCTCTCTTTCCCTCCTCTCTCTCTTTCTCTCTATCCTCCCCTCCTTTGCCAACCCAACTCCCTCCTCCTCCTCCTTTCCTTCCCTCCTCCAAGCAAATCAACCCCTCGGTTCCTCTTTGACATGCAACCCGCTTTCGGTTGGGACAAACCGGCATGCCGCTGCAGCTTTAAACGGCATTGGGGGAAATTGGGGATTTTTGCTCTCATGACGGTGGAGGTGAGCTATTGGAGCCGGATTCTGCTGCTGTCGGTGGGGGTTTTGGCATCCACAGCCGCCGGTAAGTAAGGCTTTTGTGTCTGGGGAGGGTAAGGAAGCAAAGGGAGGCGGGTGAACTTTGGAGAGCCCATTGGAAGGTCTGTTTGTTTGTCAGTCTGTGGTCCATGGGTCTCTCAAGCTTGCAGCATCCTACTATGATTCTATACTATTCTATTAGGACTGAAGAGGTGCCATGGTTGGATCCTTCCTTCTCTTCCCTGGCTGTAGTTCTGTGTTGCTTCCCATCCAAAAAAATGGAGACATGATGGGAAACTTTGCAAGGATCTGACTAAGAAAGGGATGCCAGATTGTCCAAGGTTGCAAAGCTGGATTTGGATTTCTTGGAGAGATCCATTAGGGATTGAAAAGATGCAATGGTTGGATCCTTCCTTCTCTTCCCTGGTTGTAGTTCTGTGTTGCTTCCCCTCCAAAAAATGGAGACATGGTGGGAAACTTTGCAAGGATCTGACTAAGAAAGGGATGCCAGATTGTCCAAGGTTGCAAAGCTGGATTTGAATTTCTTGGAGAGATCCATTAGGGATTGAAAAGATGCAATGGTTGGATCCTTCCTTCTCTTCCCTGGTTGTAGTTCTGTGTTGCTTCCCCTCCAAAAAATGGAGACATGGTGGGAAACTTTGCAAGGATCTGCCCGAGAAAGGGATGTCCATTGTCACAAAGATGTATTTGGATTTCTTGGGAGGATGTTTTAGAAGAGAGAGATCCATTAGGGACTAAAAAGGTGCCATGGTTGGATCCTTCCTTCTCATTTCTGGCTTTAGTTCTGTGTTGCTTCCCCTCCAAAAATGGAGACATGGTGGGAAACTTTGCAAGGATATGACCGGGAAAAGGATGTCCATTGTCCAATGTTGCAAAACTGGATTTCTTAGGAGGATGCTTTGGAAGAGAGAGATCCATTAGGGACTAAAAAGGTGCCATGGTTGGATCCTTCCTTCTCTTCCCTGGCTGTAGTTCTGTGTTTCTTCACCTCCAAAAAATGGAGACATGATGGGAAACTTTGCAAGGATCTGCCTGGGAAAGGGATGTTGCAAAGCTGGATTTGGATTTCTTGGGAGGATGCTTTGGAAGAGAGAGATCCATTAGGGATTGAAAAGATGCAATGGTTGGATCCTTCCTTCTCTTTCCTGGGTGTAGTTCTGTGTTGCTTCCCCTCCAAAAAAATGAAGACATGATGGGAAACTTTGCAAGGATCTGACTGGAAATGGGATATCAGATTGTCCAATGTTGCAAAGCTGGATTTGGATTTCTTGGGAGGATGCTTTGGAAGAGAGAGATCCATTAGGGATCGAAAAGATGCCATGGTTGGATCCTTCCTTCTCTTTCCTGGCTGTAGTTCTGTGTTGCTTCCCATCCAAAAAAATGAAGACATGATGGGAAACTTTGCAAGGATCTGACTGAGAAAGGGATGCCAGATTGTCCAATGTTGTAAAGCAGGATTTGGATTTCTTGGGAGGATGCTTTGAAAGAGAGAGATCTATTAGGGATTGAAAAGCTACAATGGTTGGATCCTTCCTTCTCTTCCCTGGTATTTCTGTATTGCTTCCCCTCAAAAAAAAATGAAGACATGATGGGAAACTTTGCAAGGATCTGCCTGGGAAAGGGATGTCAGATTGTCCAATGTTGCAAAGCTGGATTTGGATTTCTTGGGAGGATCTGTGGAAGAGAGAGATTCCCTTCCTGGGCTCTGGGCAGTTTTTACCCCAAAGCTGGGGAAGATGTCTCTTAAGATAGGTGAGAAAGAGCAAATATTCCCCCATTTTGGAATCACTGTCCCTCTCTGACAACAGCAGGAGGCATGTTTTCCTCCGGTATCTCTGTAGGTCTTGAGTGCGGACACAACCGGTCTTGTCTCCCGGATTTTGTAGGTTAAAAAAAGCAACCAAGGCACCCATTTGACTTATTTTAAAACCAAAACACACCCAGCGCCTACAGTTGGGGAGAGACTCTGAATAAATGTCTGAAAAGTCTCCTGCGTGTGTCCTTGCTGCAGAAACAGTCCATTGCTGAAGTTTCCTCTCTCCAAGGGCTGTGGGTGAGGGATGGGAAGACTGCCGGTCTATTGCTTCCTTGGAAATGTCTTTTGAGTTTAAGGTTTTATGGGGATTTCTTCATAAACTGATTTTTTCCGGGAGGCAATCGTTCCCGGCAAGAATGAACAGTGGCTTAGGCCCTTCTCTGGAACATGATTCATCAATGTCTTGAGTTGAACCCGGGGGAGAACAGGCTTTGGGCGAAACCTGCCCAGGAATGCACTGATTTATGGTTGGCCAACTTTATGGCTCTGGATGAAACACAACACTGAAGTCTTTCATTCAAAGGAGGAGCAGGATTTGGGTTGACAATCAGCTGTTTGTTTAGGGACATGGTTATGGAGATGCAGGGTTGAAGGTGAGGAAGATATCAAGTTGAGGAGGGATAAAGTAGTCTTTTTGGATGGCTAGTTGGCTACTCACCCTTTTTGGCTTTGTGAATCAGTTGTGGTTCCATGTATGTTGGGAGAAGACCCCATTTCTCTTAATAACGGGATTCTGGACAGACATGGTGGATGGGTTGGTTGTCTCTTGGTCTTCTCTTTCTCTTGTCTACCTTGAGTCCATTGCTTCTTCATACAACTTCTAGGATGCCTTGACTATCATTCTCCATCCTTGTATATCCTCAAATCCTTGTATAGCCACCAATCTTATCAAGTTGACTTTTCTTGAAGTCAATCTTTGCTTTGTGTTATCTCATAAATACTATTTACCTATCCTTTTCCCCTCCCCATTCCTGGTCTCAGTGGGATTCCGTTGGGTTGATGTGCCATCTCTTCTACCCCCAAATCCACTTCCTTTTTGTGTGGATTCATGTGTTCTTCACATCCAACAGTTATTGGTGTCTATTAGGTAAAGTAAAGGTTTTCCTCTGATGTTAAGTCCAGTCATGTCCAACTCTGTGGGTTGATGCTCATCTCCATTTCTAAGCCGAAGAGCCGGCATTGTCCGTAGACGTCTCCATGGTCATGTGGCCAGCATGACTGCATGGAGCACCGTTACCTTCCCGCCGGAGCAGTACCTATTGATCTACTCACATTGGCATGTTTTCGAACTGCTAGGTTGGCACGAGCTGGGGCTAACAGCGGGCACTCATTCCACTCCCGGGATTTGAACCTGGGACCTTTTGGTTCAGCAGCTCAGCGCTTTAACACACTGTGCCACCAGGGGCCCCATTGGTGTCTATTAATTTTCCTCATTGTTATTTCCTCTCATTAAACTCTTCTTTCTTCTCTGAGGTGGCAATATCTCATTATTATTATTATTATTATTATTATTATTATTATTATTATTATTACTATTATTATTATTATTTAAATGTACTAGTTCTTCCTTGCTGGTCCATTTGGTTGTGTGAAAGTTGATGTTTCCACATCTCTTGGAGTCCCTTTCTCTTCGAGAATGGTTTTCGATGGAGATTCAAGAGTTATTCAATAATGGAGCAAAAACAGGAGTGGAGCCACATTGCCCATCGAGTGCCCACTTTTGATCCATTTCTTTTACTCCTGGAAAAAATGTGGGATTTTTTTCGGGAGCAATGACCAGGAATGTCCAAAGTGTGGCACTACAGCTGTGTGAATGAAACCACTGAGATGTAGTTGTAGCCTGCATTAAATGCATACATCCAGATGTATATCTGAACCCGCTCACCTTGCATTAACCTCTTTCTGTCTCAAAACTGAAATCTGTCAATTGTTGCACTCGCTTGTTGGTAGTGTTCCTTAAATAGGCATCGAAAAAGTCGTTGCGTGGTGGCGAGCAAGATTTCTCACACTTTCCTCTACATACATAAATCATTTCTTGCCCTAAATGATTCAGCAATGAAGCTTACTCATGTTCGAAACAACCTTTCTTTCCTTATTATTATTATTTTTTTTGCAAAGAAGGAAAATAGCATTTCTCTTTTCAGTGAAATAATATCATGATTTTTTTTTCCATTGAAGTATCTCAGAACAAATGTCATTTTCCTCCCAACTTGTTATTGAAAGAGATTGATTTTCTGAGTCTGAGTGCTTGAGCCCAATTTGTAACCACAAGAAAGATGATCCCGTACAACAACCCTTGCTGCAGACTTCCTTCACCATTCAGTAAAAGGGAAATTGATCCACGGTCCGTAGAGACAGCTTGTTTGATTCTGGTACTGTTTCTAATTGGATTCAATTGAGAGATAATTAATTACATTATTTATTTATTTTTAAAAACCCATCTTTAAGCTTACCCTATTATTCTCTCACAACAGTCCTGTGAGATGGGCCAAGGTAGTGACTGCCTCAGGGTCCTCTAGTCAGCTTCCAAGTTAAATAGGTATTTATTTACTATTTTATTCACTGATTGCATATTCAAACTGCTAGTTAGTTAAGATTCTCTGGACAGCAATATATTGAAAAATATAAAATGCAGCGAAATTGAATCTATGACGAACTACTTAAGATGAAGAATGCAACTTGGCCCACTTTCAGGTGCTTCAGATTTCATCCAGGTTGTTCCTCTCCATCCAGAGTACCTTCACCAAATCCCTGGCCCCCCAAAGACCTAGTTTTGGGTCATATCCCAACCCCAAACTTGACCAAAAGTGATGCAATACCATTACGGTCACCATTTGATATAGGAAGGACCAAGAAAAGTCTGGAGATGGTGGTATTGATGGGTTGTTGTGCATCTTCCGGACTCTATGACCATGTTCCAGAAGCATTCTCTCCTTACATTTCACCCACATCTATGGCAAGCATCCTCAGAGGTTGTGAGGTACTGATGGCATTGATGCTGATGGGAGTGATGGTGTCTAGAGGAGAAATAAATGCTCACCAGACACTCTACGGTCAATGTGTGGTCTTCACAATGTCATTGGAGGTTGCTATTGTCACATTTCCTCACTATGGGATGTGGTCACTGAGCAGTGATGGGATCTGCAGTCTTGCAATACTTCAAGGGTTGCATGATTCCATGATTGGGAAGATCTAACCTTAACACTTGGAGGATCATCCAAGGAGAACCAGTTGCTGAGGTGGTCCTTTTTGGTTGGTATCTGGCCTCCTCAACCGCATTCCTAGCATTCCATGATATGGAAGTGAAGGTGGTTGGAATCACACAGTCCTTGGAAGGTTTCAGGACTGAATGCTCACCAGCCACTCTACAGTCAATGTGTGGTCTTCACAATGTCATTGGAGGTTGCTATTGCCACATTCCCTCACTATGGGATGTGGTCACTGAGCAGTGATGGGATCTGCAGTCTTGCAATATTTCAAGGGTTGCATGATTCCATGATTGGGAACATCTAACCTTTCCTCTTGGAGGATCATCGAAGGAGAACCAATTGTTGGGGTGGTCCTTTTTGGTTGGTATGTGGCCTCCTCAACCACATTCCTAGCTTTCCATGATATTCAAGTGCAGGTTTTTGGAATCACACAGCCCTTGGAAGATTTCAGGACTGAAGTTCTCATGAGCTCCTACTCACCATAGCCAATACTGGGGGATGTGACAACAGCAACCTCCAATGATATTGTGAAAACTATATGGTCCTTCTCTCTGCCATGATATGAATGTATTAGAGACAGCATATGTGGGAATACAACTCTGGAAACTAGGGTTTGAATCTCTCCTCATCCATGGAAACCGATGAGGTGACCCTGGACAAGTCACAAACTCTTAGCTCCAGAAAACCCCTTTGATGGGTTCACCTTAGGGTTGCCATGCATAGGAAGTAGACAAGAACAAAGTGTGTCCCATGACTCTGGAGTCTAGGGTTTGAATCTCTCCTCATCCATGGAAACCAGTGAGGTGACCCTGGACAAGTCACAAACTCTCAGCTCAAGAAAACCCTTTGATGGGTTCACCTTAGGGTTGCCATGCATAGGAAGTAGACAAGAAAAACGTGTGTCCCACAACTCTGGAGTCTAGGGTTTGAATCTCTCCTCATCCATGGAAACACATGATGTGACCCTGGGCAAATCACAAACTCTCAGCTCCAGAAAACCCTGTGATGGGTTCACCTTAAGGTTGCCATGCATAGGAAGTAGACAAGAACAAAGTGTGTCCCACAACTCTGGAGTCCAGGGTTTGAATCTCTCCTCATCCATGGAAACCGATGGGGTGACCCTGGACAAGTCACAAACTCTCAGCTCCAGGAAACCCTGTGATGGGTTCACCTTAGGGTTGCCATGCATAGGAAGTAGACAAAAACAAAGTGTGTCCCATGACTCTGGAGTTTAGGGTTTGAATCTCTCCTCATCCATGGAAACCAGTGAGGTGACCCTGGACAAGTCACAAAATCTCAGCTCCAGAAAACCCTGTGATGGGTTCACCTTAGGGTTGCCATGCATAGGAAGTAGACAAGAACAAAGTGTGTCCCACAACTCTGGTGTCTAGGGTTTGAATCTCTTGTCAACCATGGAAACTCATGAGGTGACCCTGGGCAAGTCACAAACTCTCATCTCCAGAAAATCTTGTGATGGGTTCACCTTAGGGTTGCCATGCATAGGAAGTAGACAAGAACAATGTGTGTCCCATGACTCTGGTGTCTAGGGTTTGAATCTCTCCTCATCCATGGAAACACATGAGGTGACCCTGGGCAAGTCATAACCTCTCAACTCCAGAAAACCCCGTGATGGGTTCACCTTAGGGTTGCCATGCATAGGAAGTAGACAAGAACAAAGTGTGTCCCACAACTCTGGAGTCTAGGATTTGAATCTCTCCTCATCCATGGAAACACATGAGGTGACCCTGGACAAGTCACAAACTCTCAGCTCCAGAAAACCCCGTGATGGGTTCAACTTAGGGTTGCCATGTGTAGGAAGTGACTTGAATGGAGACAAGAACAAAGTGTGAATGTAGCAACCACCTTCCAGTTCAGATCAGAAGGTAAATATTAGCTCAATGTGTTGTCAAAGGTTTTCATGGCCGGGATCACAGGGTTGTTGTATGTCTTTCGGGCTGTGTGGCCATGTTCCAGAAGCATTCTCTCCTGACGTTTCGCCCACATCTATGGCAGACATCCTCAGAATGAGGATGCCATCCATAGATGTGGGAGAAACGTCAGGAGAGAATGCTTCTGGAACATGGTCACACAGCCCGAAAGACATACAACAACCCAATATTAGCTCACATTGCATCTTTCCCTGAATGAAGATGTCCCGAAAGTGGAGAGCGAGGTATAGCAATTCTGTCACATCAAGGGTGACTTGATTCAAATCAAACAGATTTAAATCCACATCTAAATCACTTCTCTGCAGGACGTCAGTTTTAATGATGCAGATCATAGTTTAAATCATTCATGGGGAAGACTCCATTTAATCGTCATTCTGTAAGGAGAAATGCGTTATTGATTAAGATATTGTTAATACATTTCCAGAGGCTCAATTTGAATTGTTTTCCAGGCAACTGCTCACTTGGTCAAAAATTGGATTCTCTATATTTGTATCCAGACTCTTCCTTCCAGCCCATATCTACTCCGAGTCCCATAATCCTCTATAGTCTTTCGCCCTATCTATTTCGGCATTCAAAGCGAGATGAGTCTGAGAAAGAGAATGCATGCACTTCAGGATGAAATCACCCATGGAAAAATATTATCTCCTGCCTCCGTGAACTGCTGTTCAAATAGTCAGAGAATACAATTAGAAATTATATAATTAGTATCCATGAAGATAGCTGCGACCGAAGCCTATTTTTAACTACAGCCAGTCCTACACATTTGTGCATTGAATTATGCACAGATTTGATCAATATGGTCTCTTTCGGGATCTCTGGGTCCTTCAGTGTTCATCTGTTGATAATTTCTACAGGACAATTCCCATAGAGTTGTATTGGAAGATCTAGGTGGTATCTCTAGTATTGAATGAATGCAGTTTGATCCCACTTTAACTAGCTAAATGCTATGGATCCAGCCTGAGTTGACATATGATAAATACCATTGATCCCATGGCTTCACCAAATTTGGAATAACAATGGGATATATATCTATCTATATATAAATGTAATGTACATTTGTAGGACTGAGTAAACAACAAAACCACTGAACCAAATCTCACCAAATTTGGCCATAAAAGACAGCCATCCAATCTATGTCTTTCAAACTAAAAAAACCTGAAAAATAAAGTCAAAATTAGAGAACAAGGAAGGGCCGTTTTCAACCCTGGTTGCTGGTCAGAAGGGTAGGCCCTTTCCCCTTTAAGCCCCGCCCACTTCATCTCCTAGCAACCCACTCAGCCATAATGGCACCGGGGTACAGCCAAACTTCAGGCTTTTGAGGCTGCAAGGCTATTCACTGCTATTCCATCTGGACAACAAAGCATTCATATAAGCTACAGCAACGCATGGCCGGGCACAGCTAGAGTGTGTGTGTGTGTGTATGTGTATGTGTGTGTGTGTGTGTGTGTGTGTGTGTGTGTGTGTGTATATATATATATATATATATATATACATACACATACACACATATACACACACACACACACATACATATACATACATATATATATATATACACACACACACACAAATATATGATCTACAGCAGCGTTTCTCAACCTGGGGGTCGGGACCCATGGGGGGTTGCAAGGGGGTTTCAGAGGTTTGCCAGTGACCACAACAAACATATATTTCTGATGGTTTTAGGAACCGAAATCCCTCCACTACTTTCTGTTGATCATGGGAGTTCTGTATGGGAAATTTGGCCCAATTCTATTGTTGGTGGGGTTCAAGGGGCTCTTTGATTGTAGGTAAACTATAAATCCCAACAACTACAACTCCCAAATGTCAAGGTCTATTTTCCACAAATTCCACCAGTGTTCACATTTGGGCATATTGAGTATTCATGCCAAGTTTGGTCCAGATCCATCATTGTTTGGAGTCCACAGTGCTCTCTGGATGTAGGTGAACTACAACTTCCAAACTGAAGGTCACTGACTCAGAATATCCAGTTCAAAGCAGATGATGTGGATTATCTGCTTTGATAATCTGGATTACATGGCAGTGTAGAAGGGACCTCAGCGTGCATCTACACTATGAAATTAATGCAGTTTGGCCAGATAGAGAAAAATAATAAATGTACCATATATTCTCGAGTATAATCTGACCCAAATATAAGCCAACCAGGACCCTCACCCGAGTATAAGCCAAGCAGGGCTTTTTCAGTCTTAAAAAAAAGGGCTGAAAAACTAGGCTTATACTCGAGTATATATAGTATATTAATATATTTCCTTCACTTTACATTTAGCCACACGTTTGCTTTGCCTTTGCCCCTTTCGTCCTCCGTGACTTGGTCAGTGTAGACGTGCCATCAGACTATTACTGGACACCCAGTTAAAATGAATGGGAAAAGCCTGCCTCCCATAGTATTGCGAGAAGTTTGTCTGCCGTACACGTTTGCTCCCATTTCTCCCCAGACTCATCAGCATCTTCTTCTTTTTTTCCCGTTCTCTCCTGTCCTGGAAGTCGCTTGTTTTTCCCCATGCAGATCCTTGTCACTGCAGTGGCTTTGATGTCTACTTTTTGATCCCTCGAATTATGCAAATCATCTGCTGGTTTCGGTTTGTGGAAAAAACAGATGAGAGGGAGATGACTGAGTGGGCAAATATGTCTTTAGTTGTTGTGAATTATTGAAGTAAACTATTGACATGATTGGAGCATTCTGCATCTGGAGCAGCAAGAAGGGACAGGAAATGCTGCGCCATTAGGGCACTTCCCCTGCCTTTGATCTCAGTTGTCTAAGGGTGTGTCTACACTGTAGAATCAACGCAGTTTGACATCATTTTAACTGCTGTGGAATCATAGGAGGTGTACTATGATGAGGCACCAGAGAAGGAGAAAGGCCTTGCAAAACTACAACTCCCAGGATTCAATAGCATTGAGCCATGGTTGATAAGTGGTCTGAACCTGTGTTTATTTGACAATGTAGAAGTACGTTTTGTCCTAATGATGAATGAGATTGAAAAACAGTACAACTCCTTATTCCAGCTTCATAATTGCTTAGCACAGTGGTCCTCAACCTGTGGGTCCCCAGATCTTTTGACCTTCAACTCCCAGAAATCCTAATAATAATAATAATAATAATAATAATAATAATAATAATAATAATAAAACTCTATTTATACCCCGCCACCATCTCCCCAACAGGGACTCAGGGCGGCTTACATGGGGCCATGCCCAGAACAATACAATATCTATATATATAAAAGAGTAATGGAATCCCGGCGACCGACAAAACAACAAAACTACAGGCCCCCCAACCTCGAAATTTGACAACACAACCCATCATCCACGCCTCTAGGTTGATACAACAAAAAGAAAAGAAAAATAAAGTCCTAATTAGAAGGAGAGGAATAATTGTTTTTAGCCAATTGCTGCCAGTTAGAAGGCTAAGCTCTGCCCACTTGGTCTCCTAGCCACCAACTCAGCCCAGGGGACAGGCAGAGTTAGGCCTCACTTAGGCCTCTTCCACAGATTATCTGATTTTAACTGGATTATATGGCAGTGTAGACTCAAGGCCCTTCCACACAGCTATATAACCCATTTATAATGGACTTAATGTCAGGGAAAAACCTTTACCCTTTACCTTAACTACCACCAATTCCTCAATACTTTATTTCCCATAACACCATACTTCGCCACAGCAACGCGTGGCTGGGCACAGCTAGTAACAAAATATAAATAAAACAAAACACCTGGACCCACAAGTTGAGAACTACCGTCTTAGCACATCTAGAATTAATGGAGTTTGTTTAATGCATTATGATTTGTACAATACAATACAATAAAAGAAAATATACACTACAATAAACAAAATCAAAAGAACAGTAGAACAATAAAACCAAGGGCGGGCCACATGAACACTAGGTTAATAGCTAGTAAACTGGCATGGATTTCTGGGAGTTGTAGGCCAAAACACCTGGACCCACAAGTTGAGAACTACTGTCTTATCACATCTAGAATTAATGGAGTTTGAAACCACTATAACTGCCATGGCTCAATACATAGAGTTGTGTCAAACTCCATTAATCCTATAGCGTAGATGCACCTTGAGAGTGATTAAACTATCCTACTTTTCTCATAGAGGATTTCCATGGGTGCAAGTTAGTGACTCCTAAAATTCAAACAGAAAATAATGTCATGGTTTAAGGCATCCCTTGCCAGTCTGGTGCTCTCTAGATTGAACAGCAACTTCATCCATCATCTATTCTGGGAGTTGCAAGTCAAGAGGTCTAGACTGAAAAATGTCAGAATGGCAAAACCATGGTACTTCTATCATTCCAACCCATAGAATCCTAGGAATTGTAGCTTGGTTGGTGAAGGTTTTAGAATTTTCTGCTGGAGACATGTAATATTGCTTTAGTTCAAGAAACTCATGAGCAGAGGATACCAAGAAGTTCCAGCACTACACAGAGGAGTTAAAGTGGAATGAAAGTACAGCTCATCCTCTAGTTTTGTATAGGTTAGTGGTGGAGGACCTATGAAAGTGAATTAAAACCCCTTTTCACCTGGAAGAACATCTGTCTAGGAATCTCTAGGTCCTCCAGTATGACTCTATGGTCAACTTCTGTTGGAAGTTGACTATATCACTCTACAGGACAACCTAAACTAGGGAAAGTTCTCTCTATGGATCTCTATGTCCTCCAATGACCTTCTGTGATCAACTTCTGGCAGAAGTTGTGCTGGAGAACCTAGACATTTCAAGAGCAGTGGTTCCCAACCTTTGGACCTCCAGGTGTTTTGGACTTCCTAACAGCTGATAAGTTGGATAGGATTTCTGGAAGTTGATGTCCAAAGCTACCTGGAGGCCCAAAAGTTGGGAACCACTGTTGGGAACCACAGAGTAGATCAGATGTGGGAAAATTTGAGCTCTCCAGGTGTTCTGGACTTTAACTCCCACAATTCCTAACAGCTGATAAACTTTAATAGCTGGTAAAGTTGACATCCAAGTGTTTTGGACTTCAACTCCCACAATTCCTAACAGCTGGTAAAGTTGAAGTCCAAAACATCTGGAAGCCCAAAGGTTGGGAACCACTGTTCTAGAGAAGGTTTTGCTGAAGAAACTAGAGATTTCTAGAGAAACATTATTCTATTTTACCCCACATATACAAAAGGATGGGGTGAAAACTAGGAAACATGCATCCCAGCAACCTCGATATGTAATTAAGTTGGCAAATGTTATTCATAAAGAATAACATGCAAGCATGGAGAGCACATTGTCATTCTTTTTGGACAAATGGGCACACAAGGCATCCAATTTTGTGTGTGGATTTGAAAAGAAATCCCTGCGCATATAGAAAGGGAACCAAATAATCCTTTGATTGGAGGAGTGAGAAGCTGAGCACAACCAAAAGGGTCAGTGTTTCTTCATCTCCAATTTTATTACTTTTCGCCCTTGATGTTTCTACCTGCCGTGGCTTTGCAACTGATTTTGTTCCTCCTACGGTTTCTAATTTATTGTGCTCAGTGCCCTCTTTGACATAAAAAGCAATGCCACCGGTCGCATGACCTACTCTGTCTTTTTTGTAGATTTCATATCCAACTATGACGATATCCGATCGATTACCACGGCTCCACTGGGCTTCTTGTAATACCACTTCCAAGTAGTGTTCTTTGCCTGAAATGTCTTATTTGACTTCTTTCTAGACTTTGTCCTCCCAAATGGCCTTTCCTCCTGGGAAACTATGGACACTTTATACCAGATTAATCCTGGGAAGGGTTTTGACCGCCAGCCCCCAAGCTGCTGTGGAAGTGAGAAGAAATCCCATTCATTTGGCAGCACTGAATCCAGTTCAATGCATTCAAATGTCCACTCTTGCCCACTTCCATTCTTCTCATAGCTGCAGACACTAAGAGCGACATTTAAGAGGACACGGGAGGAGAGACAGGATTGTCTCCTGCATTCCCTTCTCCATTCTCCGTTCTCCATCTAGACAATCTCATAAAACCATAGGTAAGGAAAGTGACCTCCAAAAGCCATCTAGATGATCTCATAAGACCATAGGTAAGCAAAGAGACCTCCAAAGACCATCTAGATTATCTCATAAGACCATCGGTAAGGAAAGGTACCCTCAAGGGCCATCTAGATGATCTCATAAGACCCTAGGTAAGCAAAGAGACCTGCAAAGCCCATCTAGATGGTTTCATAAGACCACAGGTAAGGAAAGGGACCCTCAAAGACCATCTAGATGGTTTCATAAGACCCTAGGTAAGCAAGGAGACCTCCAAAGACCATCTAGATGATCTCATAGGACCATAGGTAAGGAAAGGTACCCTCAAGGGCCATCTAGATGATCTCATCAGGCCATCAGAAGATCATAGATAAGGAAAGGGCCTCAATAACTAAAATCGGATGGTTTATGAATGAAGTCAGTCTAAGAGGAAACTTACATTTATTTGTTGTGCCTGAAGTGCTTGGAATTTCAACCTTAGCATTTCTCCAGAGAAATGTCATTAACTTAATGAACCACAGGGCTTCATTAGCCAACACATACTAGATTATCTGGTTGCTTTTGTTTTATGCAAAGCAGAGTCCATGTGGATTTTTGCAAAACTGCTTCCTGTTTTATTTAAAGGTGCACCTACACTGCAAAATGCATGCAGCTCGACACAATTTTAACTTTCATGGCTCAATCTAATGGAATCCTGGCAGTTGTAGTTTGATTAGGCACCAGCCTGTGGCCAATGTTTTCAACACATCTTGATATTTTGGTGCTAAATTTGTAAATACAGTAATTACTACGTAGCATTACTGTGCATTGAACTACTTTTTCTGTCAAATTTGTTGTTTTGGTGCTTAATTTGTAAAATCATTTGATGTTTAATAGGCTTTTCCTTAATCCCTTCTTATTATACAACATATTTGCTTATCCAACGTTCTACCGGCCCGTTTATGTTGGATAAGTGAGACTCTACTGTTGTTGTTGTTAAATGCAAAATAAAAATAAAAACCACCTCTGCAAAATATAGCTTATGGATTTGTAACAACCAGAGCTACAAGGGCTTCAGAATTGGAGATCTGCTTCTCCTGATGCTCCGTCTCATACAAAGAACTGCTTTAGAGACTGGGACCACCTTTGTACGTGCTCAGAGACATGCGCTTGTACACCTGGAGCAGCCAAGGCATACCTGGGCTAGTTGTTCCATCTGTCTGCTGAGCTCCTGGCGGATGGGAGGCAAGCAAGGAAGGAAGGAAGACAGAAGGTGACTCCACGTGGCTGTCTTCCAGTTGTCTGGGAGGTTCTGTCAGAAGGAGAGACATCAAAATGGGCGCAGAGAACATGATCCAGGCACTCTGCCATCCGTCCCCGTCATTTGCTGCCAAATGGATGTGTGGAAAGTTCTCACTGAGCAATTTGTTAGAACGCCTCTTTTTTCTTTTTGCCATTGGTGAGCTCTGTGTTAGTCTTCCAGACTGTTCTTGGCTTATGGGCAGTCTGGAGGCCTCTTAGGGTGCACCTTCACTGCGGAATTAATGTAGTTTGACACCACTGCACAGGCCTGGCTCAATGCGGTGGACTCATGAGAGTTGTCATTTCACAAGCCTTCTCTGCCAAAAGAGGACTGGTGTCTTATTGAATGACAAATCCCCAGATGCCATAGCACATAAAGTGGTGTCAAACTACATTAATTACCGTATATACTTGAGTAAACCGACCCGAATATAAGCCGAGGCACCTCATTTTACCACAAACAAACTGGGAAAACATTGACTCCAGTATAAGCCGAGGGTGGTAAATTTCAGAAATAAAAACAGATACCAATAAAATTACATTAATTGAAGCATCAGTAGGTTAAATGTTTTTGAATATTTACATAAAGCTCTAATTTAAGATAAGACTGTCCAACTCTGATCAAATCATCATTCTCATCTTCTTCAATGTAAATGTGCTTATGTATACTTTTAATAATAATAGAGGAAAATAATACATGTTGTTGTTATTATTATTATTATTATTATTATTATTATTATTATTTTATTGTATGACACAGCAAACAAGATAGATATGCTGGATTTCGTATCACAAAATCACAAGTCGAACTCTTCCCAAGTGTCCAGGACTGTCTGATGTATTTTTGGATGATGCGTGCAGATCCCAGTAGGGTGGCCTTTTGCAGTTGGCAGATCATAATTTTCTCAATGTCTATTGTTTCCAAATGACTGCTGAGATCTTTTGGCACGGCACCCAGTGTGCCCATCACCACCGGGGCCACCTGCACTGGTTTCTGCCAGAGTCTTTGAAGTTCAATCTTGAGGTCCTGATAGTGGCTGAGTTTTTCCTGTTGTTTTTCGTCAATGCGACTGTCACCTGGGATGGCAACATCAATGATCCAAACCTTGTTCTTTTCCACAACTGTGATATCTGGTGTGTTGTGTTCCAGAACTTTGTCAGTCTGGATTCGGAAGTCCCACAGTATCTTTGCGTGCTCATTTTCCAATATTTTTGCAGATTTGTGATCCCACCAGTTTTTGCTGCTGGGAGGTGGTACTTGAGGCATAAATTCCAATGATTCTTTTGGGCCACATAGTTGTGCCTCTGTTTGTAGTCTGTCTGTGCGATTTTCTTATAGCAGCTGAGGATATGATCAATGGTTACGTCAGCTTTTGGGTCATAGCTGATGTTTCGATCTTGGCCTTAATTGCATTTGTTCTGATGGCTTGCTCCTGGGCTGCAAGGATCAGGCCTTCTGTCTCCTTCAGGGTGCCATTATTATTATTACTAAAGGAAAATAATACATGTAATTACGGAGCCCCCATTGGCGTAGTGGACTAAAGCCTTGTGACTTGAAGATTGGGTTGCTGACCTTAAAGCTGCCAGGTTCAAATCCCACCCGGGGAGAGTGCGGATGAGCTCCCTCTATCAGCTCCAGCGCCATGCGGGAACATGAGAGAAGCCTCCCACAAGGATGGTAAAACATCAAAACGTCCTTGCAGACAGCCAATTCTGTCACTCCAGAAGTGACTCAAGTTGCTCCTGACACGAAAAAAATACATGTAGTAATAAATAGAGTAAAATAATAAATATAATAATAATAAGATCAGAGTGAAATAATAAATGTATTAATAATAATAATAATAATAATAATAATAATAATAATAATAATAATAATAATAGAGTAAAATAAATGGAATAGTAGCAACAATAATACAGAAAAATAATAAATGTACCATATATTCTCGAGTATAAGTTGACCCAAATATAAGCCAACCAAGACCCTCACCCGAGTATAAGCTGAGGGGGGCTTTTTCAGTCTTAAAAAAGGGCTGAAAAACTAGGCTTATACTCGAGTATATACAGTATTTCAGATTTTGAAAATATTTCCCCATTTCAGAGATATTTTCTCTATACTGTTCAACTGTTCTCCTACCTATGCAATATCTACCTGTTCACCTCCCACTTTCCATCTCTGTCCTTGGCATACTTTGGTTGTTACAAACTGAGCTCAAAGTATAGGACAAGACTGAAATATCAGCCCTACAGTATCCTAGAAGCGAACATGAATTTCGGATGGGTCCTGACATTAAGTTTCCCTCACTTCTCTCTTTTCTTTCCTTTTTTGCCAGAAGAAGTACAAAATCAAGGTTAAAATGTTCAACAGTTCTTTTAAAAAACCCAATTTTGTTCTCTGGAACGCTGGCAATAAAAGCCAAGATGACCTTATTAATCTTGCATATTAAAATGGATTTTTATATATATTCTAGCTCAGCGGTTTTAATGAACTCCTACATGTTGATAGTAATAGTTACAAGGCAGTTAAACATTAGTTTTTTGGGGTTCCTCCTTTGCGAAGAAGGAGGAATTCCTCTGCGAAAAAGGAAGGTATTCCATCCTGATAAAAGCCATGGTTTTAAAAGTTAAGAACATGAATAGGTGCTACCATTGGGCCATTCTCTTACCAAAGGGAAATTCCAGCATTTCTTAAAATAAACCCTTAATGTGCATCAGTGGGGAACATGGCACTGCCTCCTTCTCCTCCCACTGCCATTTGGGCTCCGCCCCACTGCCCACACTCGACTGAGACCTCCACCATGGGGAACATGGCACCACCTCCTTCTGCTCCCACTGCCACTTGGGCTCCGCCCCGCCGCCCACACCTGACTGAGACCACAGCCATGGGGAACATGGTGCCGCCTCCTTCTCCTCCTTCTCCTCCCACTGCCGTTTGGGCTCCGCCCCGCCGCCCACACCCGACTGAGACCACCGCCATGGGGAACATGGTGCCACCTCCTTCTCCTCCCACTGCCGTTTGGGCTCCGCCCCGCCGCCCACACCCAACCGAGACCACAGCCATGGGGAACATGGTGCCGCCTCCTTCTCCCCCCACTGCCATTTGGGCTCCGCCCTGCCGCCCACACCTGACTGAGACCACAGCCATGGGGAACATGGTGCCGCCTCCTTCTCCTCCCACTGCCATTTGGGCTCCGCCCCACCACCCACACCCGACTGAGACCACCGCTATGGGGAACATGATGCCGCCTCCTTCTCCTCCTTCTCCTCCCACTGCCGTTTGGGCTCCACCCCACCACCCACACCCAACTGAGACCACCGCTATGGGGAACATGATGCCGCCTCCTTCTCCTCCTTCTCCTCCCACTGCCATTTGGGCTCCGCCCCACCACCTGCACCCGACTGAGACCACCGCCACTGTAAATCATATTTTCTATGATTTATAATATTATTTTAGTGTTCATTTAAAAACTGCGAAACAGCGAGGGAATGAAAAGCGAACTGTGAAGTAGCAAGGGAACACTGCATTGTTGTTTTGCTTGGACATTGAATATTTGCCTTTTTTGTTTGGAATCCGCCTTGAGTCCCTCCGGGGAGATAGGGCGGAATATAAATAAAGCTTTATTATATTATTATTATTATTAGATCCAGTTCCAGGGCTTGATGTGTGATCAGGTGTATGTGCACTTTGTTAAGGCATGAAAAAATCAGTTGGTATGGAGAGAAGCGGCAAATGCCGTCGTTCTCGCCAGGAAGGTGTTCGGGGCTCCCGGTGCCCGCGCTGGGCCCGCTTTTGGGGCCTTCAGAGATTGTGAGGTCAGTGGGGTTTATATATCTGTAGAAGGTCCAGAGTGGGAGAAAGAACTCTAATTAATCACCTTGATTAGCATTAAATGGCCCTGTGGCTTCTTCTTGCCTGGGAGAATTTTCTTTTTGGGAGGAGTTAGCTGTCCCTGATTGTTTACTGTCTGGATTTCTCCTGCTTTCAGAGTGTTGTTCTTTATTTATTGTCCTGATTTTAGAGTTTTTTTTAATATTGGGGGCTATCTGGGTTATCTAAGTCCACACTGCCCTATATCCCTGTTCAATGTTTGGTGCTAAATTCCTACATAACATTACCATGTATTGAACTGCTTTTTCTGTTGTAAAACATGATGTTTTGGTGCTTAATTTGTAAAATCTTAATGTAATTTGATGTTTAATAGGCTTTTCCTTAATCCCTCCTTATTATCCAACATTTTTGCTTATCCAACACTTTTATTTTTCAATGATTGGTTTGGGGGGGGGGGGTGCCAAAATTCTGTTCGCCTACACTTGAAAAATACCCAGGGCTGGCTCTGCTTCTGCCTCTACCGTGGTCAGTATAGATTGGCCCTAGGACAGAGACTCAGAGTAATGGATTCCTCCTAAACATTTGGACCATGAGGGCCATCCGACTGGCATAATCTGATTCTGTATTTAGTCTGGATGGCCCTTGGGATTTCTCCCTGTTCTATGATTCTATGATAGTTCCTTCCTTAGTCAGCCTAATCCCTTAATTTACTGCTGGGCTAGCCTTGTATGCAGCTATACGGGGAGGATAGAGGAACAAATAAAAATCTTCGCACACATAGCTCCCAGTGTTAAATGTCCTTGTTTCAACTGAGCGTTTTCCTCTGAATTGATCTGATGAGTGCACACGGCACAACAACGGCAACAAAGATGTGTTTCCTCCCTTTCTGATCTCAGTTTGCTGCCTCCCAGTGTGTAGCAAATCTCCCCCTTGTTGTTTGCATTGTTGTTGCATTGGGGCTTATGATGGCGAATGATTATGATCAGTTGCCAAGGTTTCCCCAACAATCTCAGGGGGTTGTGGCTTAGGGAATTGCTGGTAATTATTACCTGGAGCTTTGTCGCCGTCTCTATGCAATGCAGGTGGCGTTTGGAAGCAAACCAAAGGCAGCGGTGGTTCGGTGGGGGTGCTTTCCCTTCCAAGAAGAATTAAAATGCCATTGCCCTGGCAATAACTTCTGTTTATCCAATTTCCCCTCAGTTTATGTAAATCATTAGACGTGGTTTACAATAAACACATGTGATAATGTGCAAAATAGACACGCGCCCAGCATGCGTTGCTACTCTTGCAATATAAGTAGACTGATCAAACATCACTTAAGGTGTAATTGGGAAAATCCCAATTGCAGCAGTATTCTTGCGCTGTCCTCTTTTATCGTCTCTGTGAGTTTGCAAGGATTTCCAACCGGAGGAAGGATGGATGTTTGTGAGGGAGCTCACAAATGGGATTGTTGATGTTCTGCTGTGAGACGTGGAGCACATCTACACTGAGGTGGGTCTTCAGCCTTCCCTGCCAGAGAGAGTTGGCATCTCACCAGACTACAACACCCATGATTCCATATCTATATCACAGAAATGGGATTGTTGATGTTCTGCTATGAGATGTGGAGCACATCTACACTGAGGTGGGTCTTCAGCCTTCTCTGCCAGAGAGAGTTGGCATCTCACCAAACCACACCATCCATGATTCCATATCCATATCACAGAAATGGGATTGTTGATGTTCTGCTGTGAGACGTGGAGCACATCTACACTGAGGTGGGTCTTCAGCCTTCCCTGCCAGAGAGAGTTGGCATCTCACCAGACTACAACACCCATGATTCCATATCTATATCACAGAAATGGGATTGTTGATGTTCTGCTGTGAGATGTGGAGCACATCCACACTGAGGTGGGTCTTCAGCCTTCTCTGCCAGAGAAGGTTGGCATCTCACCAAACTACAACACCCATGATTCCATATCTATATGACAGAAATGGGATTGTTGATGTTCTGCTGTGAGACGTGGAGCACATCTACACTGAGGTGGGTCTTCAGCCTTCTCTGCCAGAGAGAGTTGGCATCTCACCAAACTACAACACCCGTGATTCCATATTCATATTACAGAAATGGGATTGTTGATGTTCTGCTGTGAGATGTGGAGCACATCTACACTGAGGTGGGTCTTCAGCCTTCTCTGCCAGAGAAGGTTGGCATCTCACCAAACTACAACACCCATGATTCCATATCTATATCACAGAAATGGGATTGTTGATGTTCTGCTGTGAGATGCAGAGCACATCTACACTGAGGTGGGTCTTCAGCCTTCTCTGCCAGAGAGAGTTGGCATCTCACCAGACTACAACACCCATGATTCCATATCCATATCACAGAAATGGGATTGTTGATGTTCTGCTGTGAGATGTGGAGCACATCTACAATGAGGTGGGTCTTCAGCCTTCTCTGCCAGAGAGAGTTAGCATCTCACCAACTACAGCCCCCATGATACCATATCATTGAGCCATGATAGTCAAAGTAGTATCAAACTGCATTAATTCTATGGTGTAGATGCACCTTGAGCAATAGAGAGGGCCTTCTCAGTTGTTGCTCCAAAACTTTGGAACTCTATTGCTATGGAGGATGGCTCCTTCCTTATTGGATTTCATTAGCAAGTGAGATTTTTTCATTTCTTCTCTTCCAAACAGATTTTTAGGGCTTGGTTGGATAGAGCTTTGAATAGGTTGCTGTTATGTTGATGTTTAAGGGGAGTCGTGTTTTTAAATAGTTTAGTTCTGAGGATGGTCGAATTGTATAGTAAAGTAACACATGTGTGTGATTCGTGGCTCTTTGTTTACGTTACAGTCCATACAATCATTTCTTTGGGGGGTCCTGGGGGTTTCATGGACCACATTTTGGGGTCCCGGGACCCCCCTTCACCCATAGACCACACTTTGTCTACCTCTGAGACAAAAAGGAGGTAGAAAAAAGAGGGCAGAAAGGAAAAGAAATCAACCCAAATTTAAGATAAATTCTGTACCCGCGTCATAGGGTACCATGTCGCACCTTATAGAATAAAGTGATTTACAGTCTTAATACAGCTTTACAGAATTCCGTGGCACCCCCCCCCCTCCGCCAGCCTTCATTCCTTCCTTTCTCTGTCTTTTTTCCAAGCATCCTGATTTACAAGTCATTATTCCTGAACCTACTGGAGCTAATTCTCTGTAATGAGAGCGGCTTTTTTCTTTGTCTTTGATTGCCTTGTTCTGAGAAAACAGAGCTCTTCAAGTAACCCGTCCCTGCTTTTCTTTATTTATTTTAAATAGAAATGAACCGGTTTTGATCACTGCTGTTTGGGAACAGGGAGGGGACACAGTGACATGGAATTGGGATTCAATGACTTACAGTCCACAGCCCATCCTATTAAGGAAGGTTAGCGGGAAATCCTTGGGTTGACAAAGGCTTGAGGCCTAAGGGTGGAGGTAAAGAATCCTTGCGGTCATCAAGAAAGGTTATCCAAACACATTGCAAAATGACGAATCAGCATAAGATTTTTCCAATTTGAGGACCATTTATTTTGAAGTAACCTTTTCATAGTGACATAACCTTTTGGTAACATCCCAACTAGGGTTGCATCTACAGCTCCCATCATTCCTTAGGATTGAGCCATGTCAGTTATGGAGTCATAGTCCATTAATTCAACACCCTAGATTATTGTAATTCACCCTAGGTGGGGCTGCCTTTGGAGACTGTTCTGAAACATGGAACACACAACTTCCATGTTGCAACTGTTCTACTAGCTTCCTTTCTGTTTTCAGGTACAACTCAATGTTCTACTTATAAACTATAAGGTTCAATATGACTCAGGTTTAGGCTCAGGTCATGTCTTCCTATATGAGCTTCCCCATGTCTGAGTTGAGGTCCTTCTCTCTTTCCTACCACTTTGGTGGGAATGCAGGAGAGGACCTTCTCTGTGGTTGCCCCCATACTTTGAAACTTTGAAAGTTCCTTCATTGTTGTCTTTTGAGCAGCAGGGAAGCCCTTGGAAATTAATTGTTAACTAGGGAAGGATTGTTGTTCTTGTGTTGTTGTTGTGTGCCTTCAAATCATTTCTGATTTATGGCACTCCAAGGCGAGCCTATCATAGCGTTTTTGGGATTGGGCATATTAGACTTGCCCAAGGTTATCTACCAGTTTTCATAGCCGAGTAAGTATTTGAACCCTGGTCTCAAATTGTGGTCCAGCAATCAAACCATTACATCACAATGGCACTGTAATGTTTATAATCTTTGTTTAGAAATAATTTGATTTAGTTTGTGCATGCATGGGGACCATCCTTACCAAGAAACCAGCCAAACACAGGAATTTTGTTAACAAGGGTCACAACTTATTTATTGGCTACAGCTGAAAACAGGGCTGGCAGGCCTTTGTGGGTCCTGGATGGCAGACAACCCAACACTTTATTTGTATCATTGTTTGGATAGAACTGAATAGGTAATAATTGTGTCTCGATGTTCAGAAAAATGCGAAAAGTGGGTGGATAGTGGAGTTTCAGCTCGCAAGGAATGGGTGCAGTCGTTCTGTAAAGAAATGAACAAAGATCGAATTCCTCAAGCATTGCTACATGCTTAACCTTGTTAATTAATTAATTAGATTAAAGGCTGCAATTATTACAGAAGAATGGGATTAAGTTCCAGAATCACTTATTCTCGCTTTCAGGGGTTGGCTGGTACAAAAAAAATGATGGGATACTAAACCGAGATGCAGAACTCAGAAGTAGATAGAGTCTCCTCAACTTGGTTGTACTTAAGGTAGATACCCATATTCTAGTCATAACTATTGCATTACCAGTCACAACAAGACTGGATAGAGGAGTACACTATGACCCCTGTATCCATGTAGGATATGTTTATTTATTATTTATTATTTATTGATTTTGTTTATTTATATCCCGTCTCCATCTCCCTTGAAGGGGACTCGGGGCGGCTCACAGAAATATCAAATAAAAGCAATAACAGTATGCAGTACATCAATAAACCAAAACATACACCAATTATAAAATCTGAACATTAACATATGATATAAAAACACGCTTAATAAAACATCGAATTAAAACCAGTGAGGTTGCAGTCATAGATAAGCTAAAGTGCACATTATAAGTTGTACATTCAAGATGACAAATAAAGTGCAGTAAATTCGTTTGGAGTCAGTTTGGAATGGGAGAAACCCTGAACTAGTGTCAAGTTGACCAGGAGAAGTTTTGGAACTGCTAAGTTGTGCAGCGTGTTAAAGCGTTGAACTGCTGAATTTGCAGACCGAAAGGTCGCAGGTTCGAATCCGGTGAGCGGAGTGAGCTCCCACTGTTAGCTCCAGCTTCTGCCAACCTAGCAGTTCAAAGACATGTAAATGTGAGTAGATCAATAGGTACCGCTCCAGTGGTATGCCGGCTCCATGACCTTGGAGGTGTCTATGGACAACGCCGGCTCTTTGGTTTAGAAATGGAAATGAGCACCAACCCGCAGAGTTGGACACAACTGGACTTAACATCAGGGGAAAACCTTTACTATATAATATAAGGTATAATATAATATACAAACATTTATTGGGGTTCCACGAGAAATTTTTGCTTCAAAAAGGGCTCCGTGGCTGAAAAAGTTTGAGAACCCCTGTTGTAGACCCATTTTGGCATGAAGATAATCAACACGAACACATTAACCCAACTTGACCCTCCCCAAAGTTACAAATTATAATAACACGAAATGTTCCTCATTAATTGAATGATTACACTGTCATTGTTACTGCAATGATAAAAAATAATGACTTTCGAAAGAGTTGTTTAAAGATGCATTATGGGCAACATGATGTTTAACAGATGACTTCCGAACTCTGGACAAGGGCCAGAGCAAAACATGAAATTGTAACCGTGGCCAGATTCCAAAGATCTTTGGAATGCAACTCATACCGGAAAGCCCCAGGTTTTGTGTCTTTAGGTATAGGGTGCATCTATACTGTCTAATAAATGCAATTTGACACCACATGGACTGTGCTCAGTGCTGTATGGAATCATGGGAGTTGTAGTTTAGCCAGGCACCAGCACTTTTTTGGCCTTGTAAAACTGCAACTCCCTGTATTCCATAGATCTGAGTCATGGTGATTAAGTTGGTATCAACTGCATCCATTCTATAGTTAGATGCGTCCATGGAAAGAATATTCAGAAATATATGAAAAGGGGTCACAAAATATGTTTTGCAAGTATAGTAGAGTCTCACTTATCCAACATAAATGTTGGATAAGCGAAAATGTTGGATTGAGGAAAAGTCTATTAAACGTTAAATTACGTTATGATTTTACAAATTAAGCACCAAAACAACATGTTTTACAACAGAAAAAGCAGTTCAATACACAGTAATGTTATGTAGCAATTACTGTATTCACGAATTTAGCACCAAACATTAACTATAAAAACATTGGCTACTAAAAGGCAGATTGGATTGGATAATCCAGAACATTGGATAAGCGAAGATTGGATAAGCGAGACTCTACTGTACCAAGAAACCCTAACAAGAAGAATTCTGATCTGACAAATACTTTGTTCAGAAATTGTTCTGTGCAGAATTTTCATGTGATTGCTTTGCAAAAAAAATTTGGCATTTTCTGAACAAGAAATGATATACGTTGGATAAGCGAAGGTTGGATAAGCGAGACTCTACTGTACCAAGAAACCCTAACAAGAAGAATTCTGATCTGACAAATACTGTGTTCAGAAATTGTTCTGTGCAGAATTTTCATGTGATTACTTTGCAAAAAAAGGCATTTTCTGAACAAGAAATGATATTTTCTGCAATTGAAAATACCATTTCATGGCAGACATATTACTCCCCATGCAAAACATATGGCTTTCCTGCATAGAAAAAGGAAATTTTGTTTTGCATAAAATTCACACATGGTTGATTTACTTAGAAAACAGTATTTTCTGTGCAGAAAATGACATTCCTTTACACAGGAATTAATACTTCCATCCACAAGAATCCTTCTGCAAATATAACACATGTGCCTGTGCTTCACGGAGACACAAAAAGACATCACGAAACATAGACAATGCTGTAATAGCAAAATAAATAAGGACAATGTTTACCATTAACAAGGATAACAAATGAATAGGAATATGTACAGAACGAAACAGAATGACAGAATTTACAACCGAAAAGCAAAGAAACATGGAACGCTACCCAAAGTAGTATTACAATTAGTTTCCTCAGAACATAATGTGATAACAAAATGAATACAGCTCTGTTGTTTTCCCCGTAGCTGGAGTTTGTTTGTTCTTAGAAGACATTGAGCACACTATGTATTTTTCTGTAACATTACAAATTTCATTCGTTTTGTACTCATTTTCGTTGTTCCATTATGTTTGGAAATAGCTTTTTGCATTTGGTTTTCCTCGCTATATTTGTGATACTACTTAGCTGAGGCGGTTCTATTTAATTCTTACATCTTCCAATTCATTTCTTATCCACATCGACTGTATACTATCCCCTTTTATTTTAATGTTTTTTAGCATGCTTGGTCCGGTTTTGTGTGTGTGATGGACGTTTTTGCAATTCATTCATCTGTGGTTGAGAACCTGCCCTTCTGTGTTTGTAATAGTCAGAATTTCCTGCACAAAACATCCAAAAGTTTAAATATGGGGAATATACCATAGAAGGGCATCCATTTTCTCCTACAGAAACAATTATTTTTTCATTCTGTTGTTGGAAGCTTTCAAGTCATTTCAGGCTTTGGATTATTTTAGTCCCTAATCTCCCAGAATCCTAGTCCAATACTTAAAACACTGCATCTTGTATGGAAGGCTTAAATAATTGAGGACTGGCACCCCTATGCAGCATCATAATTCACTATCAATAATAATAATAATAATAATAATAATAATAATAATAATAATAATAATAATAACAACAACAACAACAACAACTTTATTTTTATACCCCGTCCCATCTCCCCGAAGGGACTCGGGGCGGCTTACATGGGGCCTAGCCCTATAAAACAATCAAATAATAACACAGCAATAAAACAATTATACCAATAAAAACATCAATATCAGTAAAAACAATCGTTAAAATCGACATGAAACATACAATATTTAAACAAGAGACTAATTCATAGAACCCAGTAATAAAGTCAAGGTAATAAAGTCAGCACTCCACATTGGCTGGGACTAGGAGAGCAGGACTGAGGACCTAGAATTTCCTAGATAGATGTTATCCTAGGAAACTTTCCATAGAATTGTACTGGAAGACCTAGAATTTCCTAGACCAATGTTTTCTCAGCTCGTTCATCATAACTGTATGGTCAACTTCTGTTGGAGCTTCACCAATACTGGAGGACTTTGAATGTTCTCTCTAGGAAACTCTGCAGCATTACGCTATAGTCAAATTCCATTGGTATTTATAATATTGTACTGTAGGACCTAAAATTTCTTACACAGATGTTCTCCTAGGAACCCTGTAGATCTTTCAGCATGGCCCACACCCAACTTCCATTAGAGCTTGTCCACAGAATTGTACTGAACAAACCTGAATTCCTTAGACTGATGTTCTAAGAAACTCTAGGTCCTTCAGTATGATTCTATAGTCAACTTCCATTGAAGCTTCACTATAGAATTGTATTGGGGGACTTAGAATTTCCTAGACTGGTGTTCTAAGATACTCCAGATCCTTCAACATGATACTATAGTCAACTTCCATTAAAACTTCACCATAGAATAGTATTGGGGGACCTAGAATATTCTAGACTGGTGTTCTAAGAAACTCTAGGTCCTTCAGCATGATTCTATAGTCAACTTTTATTGAAGATTCACTGGAGGACCTAGAATTTCCTAGACAAATGTTCACTCTGGGAATCTCCAGGCTTTCAGCATGACTCATATGGTCAACTTCTGAACACTTCACATCCTCAAAACCTCTGAGGATGCCTGCCATAGATGTGGGTGAAACGTCAGGAGAGAATACTTCTGGAACATGGCCAGACAGCCCGGAAAACATACAACAATCCTACTTCACAGATACATTGGAAGACCCGGAAATTCCTAGACTGAAGATTGTAATCAAATTGCAAATAATCAAATCTGCAAAAGTTAGACATATAAGGTCAACTTCATTCTTCAAACACCACATAACTTCATAGGCATATCTCAGCTAGTCCTCAATCCCTAGTTTTAGGAGTCTGTTGGGGGTGCTTTGAATGTGAGTTTCCTGCTTTTTGACAAGGGGTTGGACTGGATGGCCCACTTGGTCTCTTCCAACTCTATCTATATATATAAAAGAGTGATGGCATCATGGCGACCCACAAAACAACAAAACTACAGGCCCCCCAACCTCGAAATTTGACAACACAACCCATCATCCACGCCTCTAGGTTGATACAACAAAACGAAAAGAAAAATAAAGTCCTAATTAGAGAGAGAGGAATAATTGCTTTTATCCAATTGCTGCCAGTTAGAAGGCTAAGCTCCTCCAACTTGGTCTCCTAGCAACCCAATAAAAAATAATAAAAAACACTAAAAAAATAATACAATAAAATACTATAATAACAGAAAATAACTAAAAATAATACAAGAAAATAATAAAATATAATAAATAAAATATAACTTACAATAAAACTAATAAAAAATGCAAATAACGTCAAATAAAAATTACACAACAATTTTTAACCAATACCACCACCACTTTGCCACAGCAACGCGTGGCCGGGCACAGCTAGTGATTCTATAAGTGACGTTCTGTCTGCTCATCCTATACGTACAAACTAATGGCTGTTGTCTGCATGATGTGAAGGGAAGGGTTGATTTCTTTTCTTCTTTCCTCCTCCTCCTAGACAGAAACTTAGATTGCCCTTTAAAACTGTGGGGAAAACTGTAGAAGAAAAAAAAATTGGCCCAAACAGCTTAAACCTTTTAAGAACAGGATGGTAAATAGTGCTTGTTTTATAACCGTGGAATGTGAAATGACAGTCATCAGCGATGTTCCTCCAAGTGGCCCGTTCAAGAAAATGACTTTGCCGAGCTGCGAAAATGAAGGAGGGCACCGCAGAGAACTTGGAGCAGCTGGAGAGACAAGAGCAGCTGCGAGGGAGATTACCAAGACAAAGATTTAAATAAATGTAGTGGCTGTTCGAAAGTAGTCCAGGTCTGGAAAGACATGATAGAGGATTATGAAATTTTGAATAGCCGGCCGTGTTGTGTGCTCTGTCAAGTTTCGCCCTGTCTTTTTGATGGATTTACCCAGACTGAACACAGGAATGGAGTCCCTACGCACAGAAATGGGAAGGAACTATGGTAGTAGTGGTTTGTCAACATTTAATAATAATAATAATAATAATAATAATAATAATAATAATAATAATAATAAGGTAAAGGTTTCCCCTGACGTTAAGTCCAGTTGTGTCCAACTCTGGGGTTGGTGCTCATCTCCATTTCTAAGCTGAAGAGCCGGTGTTGTCCGTAGACACCTCCAAGGTCATGTGGCCGGCATGACTGAATGGAGCCCATTACCTTCCCGCCGGAGCGGTACCTATTGATCTACTCACATTTGCATGTTTTCAAACTGCTAGGTTGGCAGGAGCTGGGGCTAACAGCGGGCGCTCATTCCGCTCCCGGGATTTGAACCTGGGACCTTTTGGTCCGCAAGTTCAGCAACTCAGCGCTTTAACACACTGTGCCACCAGGGGCCAATAATAATAATAATAATAATAATAATAATAATAATAATAATACTTTATTTATACCCTGCCACCATCTCCCCACGGGGACTTGTGGTGGCAAAATTCAATGCCAATATACAATACAAAAAGATAAAAAATAAGCAATTAAATAATTGAACAAAGTACAATAAATAGATTTAAAACAATAAAATATAAAATACTTTAGCCATTCGTCCACAAGACCTTGTACATGAACCGTAATCCAGACCGAGTCGAAGCCAACAGAGTTAACTCATCAAACGCTTGCTCACAAAGCCAAGTCTTCACTTTTACAATTTTATAATTTACAAAAACAACAATTAAATACATTGCACAATATACAAAAAAGAAAATACAGTAAGACAATAAAACAGGAGTTAATACAGCGGTAATAATATCAATCAACCACCAAGTACAATTCAGTTGACTTCATTGGTGGTGGGGGGGACTGCAGCAGCAATATAAAAACAACATCATCAGTTAAAATACCCGAATAAAAGGGACCTAATAAAATTCAGGATAGAGTTATAATGCCAACTGAGGCTGGTCATCCAGTGACTGTCTCACCAAAGGCCAACCTAGAAAATCACAGTGTTTTGTGGTGAGTTCTCACTATTGCCATACCCTGCAATGCCTTGGTTGTAGGTGAGTGAGGCTCATTAGCTTTACTAGAGACATCCTCCTGGTAGTGATGAAAACTCCTATAAGAAAGATATATTCTTCTGCCTGCATTCCTGGATGCTCTTTGGGGCCGACACTGCAGGGAGTCCCGTAATGAGGACCCAAGCTTCACAATTTAGCAGCACAACCCTATATGCAGGAATTTGAGCCCAGATTTGAGAAGGGGAAAGCAAGCAATGCCCTGAACCAGCATGGGAGAAATTGCCAGCTATACTTTTTTTTTCAACCTGTTTTTGATCTCAAATTATTTCTATCTATGGGATGGCAAAATTTGCCTTATTTCATTCTGAATAAGCGTGGGGCAACCATCCGCAGTTACAACAGAAGACTTAGGAGGCATCTCAAAAACATTTTTTCCACCTTGGGACAAATATGCTTATGGAAAGGGAGGCAGTATGGAAAGGGTAGCCGGGGGGGGGGGGGGGGGGGAGGGTTAGGGGTTCAACCCCCCCCCCTGAAATTTTTGATTTATTCGTGTATTTTAACCGGTTAACCAAATCCCCATGACTGTCCACTGAAGTTTATTTGTCTTGAGTGTCCACTGAAGTTTACCGATGGAGCCTGATTTCTAAATTATTTTGCGTTATGGAACTACTCTTCATGATTCGCTAAAAAATAGTTGCAACACCCCCCCCCTCCCCATTTTTTTCTGGCTATGGCCCTGGCCGCAAATAAGGACATTTCTTCCCATTAAGAATGCTTGTTTGAACAGAGCTCTTCATTTTGCATGTTCTAAACATAATCATGGTCTTGGCTATTTTGGAAGTGATCACAAAGTCACTGGCCAGTCTATCATCATCATCACCATCATCATAGTTTATTTTTATATCCACCCCATCTCCCCGAAGGGACTCGGGGCTTCTCACATGGGGCCAAGCTCAACAACATACAATAAAATACAGTAGTCTCGCTTATCCAACGTAAACGGGCCGGCAGAATGTTGGATAAGCGAATATGTTGGATTACAAGGAGAGATTAAGGAAACGCTTATTAAACATCAAATTAGGTTATGATTTTACAAATTAAGCACCAAAACATCATGTTATACAACAAATTTGGCAGAAAAGGTAGTTCAAGTAATGCTATGTAGTAATTACTGTATTTACGAATTTAGCACCAAAATATCACGATGTATTGAAAACATTGACTACAAAAATGCGTTGGATAATCCAGAACGTTGGACAAGCGAGTGTTGGATAAGTGAGACTCTACTGTACAACAGTATAAAATATACAATATAAAATACAACAATATAAAATCCATAACAATCATAGTAGATCAGTAACACAGTCAATCCTTCTCATTTTTACCTTTTTGTCTAAGAGAGTTACGTGCTTCTACTCCAAGATCTTATCTGTCTCAACAAACTCACAAAAATGGATAGGAATTCCCTTGTCAACTTGCACTGGCTTACCCAGGTAGTAAACCAACACAACAGCTTTTTTAGATGTTGCGCAAGGAGGTATCTAGCACCTCCTTGTGCAACATTTTCCTCTATTGTTGGATTATTCTGTAACACAGCTCTGCCTCACATTCCAGATGGCCAATGACTGGCCGAAGCTCTTCAGGAAAAGATCTCTCGCCCTTCTGGTACTTGTCACCCTTACGTATGTCCTGCATAAATGTGCTAGAAGACCTTTACACTCTGCCAGTGTCAAAAGGCATATCAACTTTCCCTTCTTCTCCAGGGCACTGACTCATCATCTTTCTGCAGCTGGTTGTATTACGCTACTCTTTCTTAGCTTTCTCCCCTTGTTTATGACTTGTGACCCACTATTTTACAATGGTGCCTTGCTAAAGAGCCTACCAGCATGTCATGTCACATGCTGACTTCTCCCTGGTTAGCTCTGATCTCGACTGATTTGGTAGAGATAAGGCTGCATTATTTGTTCTGTCCATTCCCTCTCTCTCAGGCAGCGCTGCCCGCATTGCTTGTCAATGGCTGTGAAATCCTGCAAGCGCCTCCACGCTGTCATTTCTGACATCCATTTTATTTTTATGTCGAGAGGTCAACCTCACTTAATGTTACCGCTGGTAGCTATAGATTGCCTGAAATGAGTTCTCATCACAGGGGCTCAAGGCAGAGCTGATGCCACACATTCGTCTCTGATTAAGGCAAAGGACAAAGTGGCACAGGCTGAATGAATAGCCCTTGTCTGGAAATCTAAAAGACTCGAAAATCCAAAATTTTCCAGACAACAAATAGATAGGAAACACTTTAAGAGCAGTGTCACCTTGCATAGCACAAAAAGGCACAACGGGCTGATTAAACTATAAACAAAAATAACCAGAATGTTTTACTATTAAAGTACAGTCTCACTTATCCAACACTCGCTTATCCAACGTTCTGGATTATCCAACGTATTTTTGTAGTCAATGTTTTCAATACATCGTGATATTTTGGTGCTAAATTTGTAAATACAGTAATTACTATGTAGCATTACTGCATATTGAACTAATTTTTCTGTCAAATTTGTTGTATAACATGATGTTTTGGTGCTTAATTTGTAAAATCATAACCTAATTTGATGTTTAATAAGCTTCTCCTTAATCGCTCCTTATTATCCAACATATTCGCTTATCCAACGTTCTGCCGGCCCGTTTGTGTTGGATAAGTGAGACTCTACTGTATTAATATTCATTGCTAAATTGAAATCCAAAAGAACTGCAACGTCACTGTCGCACCTCAGGATAGCTTCACCTTGCTGAACACACCAGGCTGTACACAGGTTGAAGTCTTTTGTAGTTTATTAGGAAAAAGGAAATAAATAGTTCTTTAAAAGTCCCAGTGGCGAAGTGTGTTAAAGCACTGAGCTGCTGAACTTACAGACCAAAAGGTCACAGGTTCGAATCCGGGGAACAGAGTGAGCTCCCGCTCTTAGCTCCAGCCGGGCTGTGGCGCAGCTGGCTAGTAACCAGCTGCAATAAATCACTACTGACTGAGAGGTCATGAGTTCGAAGCCCGGGTCGGGTTAAGCCCCCGACCATTAAATAGCCCGGCTTGCTGTTGACCTATGCAGCCCCGAAAGACAGTTGCACCTGCCAATTAGGGAAATTTAGGTACGCTTTATGCGGGAGGCTAATTTAACTAATTTACAACATCATAAAATTGCCAGCAAAACACAAGGAATGGAATGAGGAAGTACAGCCACTACTGGACAGTGAAGCAACAGCTCCCCCTGTGGCCAGAATCATGAAGCTGGAAAAAAATGTTAAATGCCTCTGTGTCTGTCTATATATGTTGTTTGTCTGTTGGCATTGAATGTTTGCCATATATGTGTTCATTGTAATCCGCCCAGAGTCCCCTTCGAGGTGAGAAGGGCGGAATATAAATACTGGAAATAAATAAATAAATTCTGCCAACTTAGCAGTTCGAAAACATGCCAATGTGAGTAGATCAACAGGTACCGCTCCGGCAGGAAGGTAACGGCACTTCATGCAGTCATGCCAGCCACATGACCTTGGAAGTGTCTACGGACGACGCCGGCTCTTCGGCTTAGAAATGGAGATGAGCACCAACCCCCAGACTTAATGTCCGGTGAAAACTTTTACCTATCCCGTTGCAAAATTTACAGGGTGAGAACTTACAAGACTTACTTTGTTTAGACAATAACCTGTCAGAATATTGAGCTGCCTGAACAGGCAATTCTAACCTTAAGGATATTTTTTTCCTCAATTTGTGCAGACTGTCACTGTAGAAAACTGACTTCCTTTATCCTTTGAGAAGCAAAGGCACACAGCTAAAGCAGAAGGGATGGTCTTGTGTCCTTAACGCCAGCAAATATGGAGAGCTGGCGGTGTATTGTGTGCTTTGCCTCTCTCTCTGCATCACTTCCAACGTTTGGGAAAGTTCCTTATTTTTACAATTCCCAAAGCATAAGCGTTCTGGGTTGTTGTGATTTCTGGGCTGTCTGGCCATGTTCCAGAAGTATTCTCTCCTGACGTTCCACCCACATCTGTGGCAGGCATCCTCAGAGGTTGTGAGGTATATTGGAATAAACTAAGCAAGGAAGGTTTATATATCCCCCCTGGATGGGGGGGAGAACTCTTGCCTGTTGGAGGCCAGTGTGAATGTTATAATTAATCACCTTTGTTAGCATTAAATGGCCTTCCCAGCCTCACATCCTGGCCTGGGAGATTCTTTTGTTCAGAGTCGTTAGCTGCCCCTGATTGATTCCTGTCACGAATTCTTCTGTTTTCAGAGTACTGCTCCTTATTTACTGTTCTAATTTTGGAGGTTTTTTTAATACTGGTAGTTTTTTAATACTGGCATAACCAGGGGCCGGGCTGTGGCGCAGGCTGGTGAGCAGCCTGCTGCAATAAATCACTCTGACCATGAGGTCATGAGTTCAAGGCCAGCCCATGGCAGGGTGAGCACCCGTCAATTAAAAAATAAAAATAAAATAGCCCCTGCTCGTTGCTGACCTAGCAACCCGAAAGATAGTTGCATCTATTAAGTAGGAAATAAGGTACCACTTATAAGTGGGGAGGCAAATTTAACTAATTTACGACGTTGGAATGAGGAAGTGCCGTCAGAGTGGATGATGAAGCAGCTGCTCCCCCTGTGGGCAGAATCGAACATCCCCTCAGGAGGAGGTTAAATTGCCTCTGTGTCTGTCTCTGTCTCGGTTCTATGTGTATATGGGCATTGAATGTTTGCCCTATATGTATATAATGTGATCCGCCCTGAGTCCCCTTCGGGGTGAGAAAGAAGGGCGGAATATAAATACTGTCAATAAATAAATAAATAACCATGACACTTGCAAGGTTTTGGAAGCTGTGGTCCCAAAGAGTAAATCCCCCAAGCAACTAGGATTTTACATTGGAAGGGTTGTGACTAGAATTGGGAATGGCTGGCCCTGGTTGCCGGGCCCGTCTTCTCCCCCCATGAGGCTGTCTAGCTGCCATGACCTCTCTCCCAAACAGCCTTGCTTCTTGTTAGCATCCCAGATTGCAGTTGGTGCCGCTGAATATTGATCAGCTGAGCCAAAGGGATGGAAGATGAGAGCAGCAGCTTCTCGGAATGCAAAACTCGAGTTCGCTTCCAGTTTGCAGCGGCTCATTGTGGTCCAAGCGGAGGGTCTTCTCTCTTCTCCTCCCCTTTCTTTCTCGCCCCACACAAAGCACCCCTTCCCAAGGGTCGGATTTATTTGATTTCCACATCCAGAGAAAGGTGGTGCAGTTGGCAATTTCCTGTGTTGCATTTGCCTAGCGACTGTGCCTAGCAACGTCACAGCATCACAGGGAGGAATCCGGCATCCGAGGCTGGCTGACAGGGAGCTGGTTAGAATGGTAATTTGCAAGGAGAGATCTTTGCGCCTCCTTCACAAGTCTGTCTTTTTTGGGTCATTTGTGGAAGGCTCAGTGCTGTCACGTTCTCCCTGGGCTGACAGAACAAGAGCGGGGGGACCAACGCCGACCAGACACAATCCTCACAAATAGACACTCGCTGCTTAACAACAACAAAACACAACTAAGAAGAAAGCTGCCTTGCATTTTTTCCACCACCTGCTTTAGAGATGTCACTATGATCATCATTTTTCTTGAATGCAGTCACATTGTCACACGTGGGGGAAAGGCATTAAAGGTAAAGTTTTTCTCCTGACATTAAGTCTAGTTGTGTCCGGCTCTGGGGGTTGGTGCTCATAAGAAATAATAATAATAATAATAATAATAATAATAATAATAATAATAATAATAATAATTTATTTATATACCGCCCTATCTCCTGGATGGGACTCAGGGCAGTTTCCAATCATAAAAACAATACATCTATATATATAAAAGGGTAATGGAATTTCGGCCTGGGACAAAATAACAAAACTACACATCCCAGAAACACTAAACTTGGCAGTACAAGCCCTCATCCATGCCTCTACGTTCATACAACAAAAAGAAAAGAAAAATAAAGTCCTAATTAGAGGGAGAGGAATAATTGTTTTTATTCAATTGCTGCAAGTTAGAAAGCTAAGCTCCGCCCACTTGATCTCCCAGCAACCCACTCAGCCCAGGGGACAGGCAGAGTTAGGCCTCACTTAGGCCTCTTCCACACTGCCTATAAAATACAGATTATCTGATTTTAACTGGATTATATGGCAGTGTAGACTCAAGGCCCTTCCACACAGCTATATAACCCATTTATAATGGACTTAATGTCAGGGGAAAACCTTTACCCTTTACCTTGACTACCACCAGTTCCTCAATACTTTATTTCTCATACCACCATACTTCGCCACAGCAACGCGTGGCCGGGCACAGCTAGTACATTATATAACAACATAATAACACGTTATTAAGCATGGTAAAACAATACAATTATATAGCAATAATAATACTTGCACAACCTGATCAAGGGGACGGAAACCATAAACCCAATATATTAAAATGTATCATTTTAGGCTAGATAAATCTTGTGCAATATATTCAGGCCCAGAGATCGGTGGTATTCCAATGTAATTACTCAAAAAACCTGCTCATCTCCAACCCACAGAGACCGAAGAGCCGGCGTTGTCCATAGACACCTCCATGTGGCTGGCATGACTGCATGGAGCGCCAATGTTACCTTCCCGCAGGAATGGTACCTATTAATCTACTCACATTTGCATGTTTTTGCATGCCAATTGCTAGGTTGGCAGAAGCTGGGGCTAACAGCGGGAGCTCACCCTGCTTCCCGGATTCGAAACACCAGCCTTTCAGTCAGTAAATTCAGCTATTCAGCGGTTGTCGCACCTCAGGTTAGCTTCACCTTGCTAAATACACCAGGCTGCACACAGGTTGAAGTCTTTTGTGGTTTTATTAAAAAATAGGAAAGAAATAGTTCTTAAAAAGCAAAGTTCCAAAAGATTGTTGCAAAACAAGGCTATAAAGAATAATCCAAGAAAACATAAGTCATAAAACAAGGTCCCATTAATGCATGACAAAGTCCCATGAACATGAACACATAAAGGCTACAAGATAATCTAGGAAAGTGAGAGTTTGCTTCTTGACTTGAGCGAGAAGTTGCTTTGACAAAGGTTTCTCCCCCAACACACCTTTGCATAGCATGAAAGCATTTATTTGGCCTCTGTCCTCCCTCTTGTTTGCTATTCTAACACTCCTAAAACTCCAAACGGCCAGCTTGATCTAAAGATTCCATTTCGTCAAGGCCAGCCAGCTCGTTAGCGTTAGCGTCTGTCTGCATGCTATCAGACTGAGAGCTGTCCTCCCTTCCTGAGTCATTTTGCACCTGGCTAGCTTCAGTATCATCAACACCATTCTCTGCCGTAGGAAAGCCTCCCTGTTCCTCATATTCCACAGCAGGAACACTCTGAACCTGAATCCCATAATTCCCATCAGAGTCATCTTGAACCTGAATCCCATAATCCCCATCAGAGTCACTCTGAGGCTCCAGCTGAGTCACAACAGCGGTTGAACCCACTGTGTCACTGGAAAATAAATACATTTAATATACAAGTGTTTTCTCCCCATGCTGCATACCCCCCAAACATTTCAGAGATTACAACCAGAGGTACCTCTATACCAGGCATGGACAAACTTCAGCCCTCCGATTGTTGTGGACTTCAACTCCCACAATTCCTAACAGCTAGTAAGCTGGCTGGGATTTCTGAGAGTTGAAGTTCAAACACCTGGAGGGTCGAAATTTGCCCATGTAGAATTAATTCATTGCAGCTCAATGCTATAGAATCCTTAGTGTTGTTGTTTAGTGAAGCATATAATAATAATAATAATAATAATAATAATAATAATAATAATAATAATAATTTATTTTTATACCCCGCCTCCATCTCTCCGAAGGGACTCAGGGCGGCTGACATGGGGCCAAGCCCAGATAAAACAATAAAACATAGAGAAACATCAAAATACAAACAGAGTTATTAAAATACAACATTCCAAAACAAAACAAAAAAATATTAATTGTGCTAAAAGCGTATTAAAACGTGGATTTGGCACCCAAGTAAAAAGATAAAAACAAGCTGGCTAAAGTGCAGAGAAGGCTAAAAGCCTTGTAAAACTACAGCTCTCTTGATTCCACAATATTCAGCCATGGCAATTAAAGTGGGATCGATTGCATTGATTCTACAGTATTCATTAGACATGTCCAAAAAATCGTTTTGAATAGTATATCGGAATTATTTCGGATTGTTCTCGCTTTTTGATACGCATTCCGAGACATTGTCTCACAGCGCAACCAGCAATGTAATTCGAACCATTGTTGGCCCATTCTCTAATTGTCTCTTAATGTTTCGTTAATCCCCCCCCCCCCAAATTTTTTAAAATATATTTTTAAAAATATTTTTAAAAATATTTTTGTTTCTGCAACCTACCAAGAATGGGAGCTTAGCGGAGCCTAGCATGGCTGCCGCTTCCCGGCCAATCAGAAGCTTCCATGATGGACGCAAAGGTGGGGGCTAGGGTTGATGGGGATAGCTCAAGAAATGAGGGCGGGAGAGCCCTGTAAAAGCCCCCCCCCCAGTTCCTTTTTTTTTGGCGATTGCGCATGTGTGTCCGCCATTTTAGAAACATTTAGAATCATTACGAATTTTTGGAAACATCTGAAATTTTTGGGTGAAAAGATCGGAAATACTTTTTATATCGAAGTGCCAGCGCCCCCTACTTTAGAAATGAGAATTGAAACATTTTTTTCATCGATCGGACATGCCTAGTATTTATGTCCTATAACATTAGAATGTAACCAGATACCAAAGGAAGAACATACAAGGAGCTGCAGCAGTTTGCTTTTGCTTGAGCCTACTGGGAAGGACAATATTATTGTGCATATCATTACTTTGTGGCTGAAACATACATGCATTTCATGTTTAGACCTGGGTCTTATCTCTACAATATCTCACTATGTACAGGTATTCCAAAACTGGAAACAATATCTGATCCCAAACTCTTCTGGTCCCACGCCTTTTGGATAAAGGATAGTCAGCAAATCTGAGGGGTTTTATTGCTGAAATCTCAGGACTGGAGATACTTTGACTCGACATACTTAATCCAAGCCTATCAAATAATATTAAACATGATGCAATCGAACTGTCATACTATTAGAAATGGGTCTGGGCTCCCCACAAAGATGAAAGACAGAGATGCTTGCAAATGGTTTCAGCAGCATCGGCCTCCCGCCTGCAATTGCACTGGATTTCATCCTCTAGCGAAACAGCACAGCTGGAAATCTTTCTTTCGCTCCCTCTTTTTCTCTTACTCTTATTTTCTCTCTCTGCCCAGGTGGCATGTTGTTGTTGCCGTCATTTAAAAGATACTGTAATCTAGTGGGTTTCCAGAGAGAAGATCAAGGAAATCTGCCGTTCTTGCTGGGTTTTTTAGCCGTGCTTGCATGTAAGATTGCTCTGGGCATCGGTTGTTCTCTGCTCTCTCCCTGTGCATTGGCAAACCCCGGCCCAGAAATCTGGATCAGCCGAGTAATCCCAGAGCTAAACTAGAATAGGAAGAGATGGAGGTGAAGAGAAGGCCAGGTATTTAGTCCCTGAGAAACTATCTACACTTGAGTTTACAGAGCTATTACTATGCGAAGGCGGAGAGCCATAAAGTGTTGGTTGTCCCCAAATTGCTGTCCAGATAACTTCCCTCTCCTGAGAATGATGCTTCATGACAGATCTGTAAATAGGAAAGCATCTATGAACTATGACGATCTTGGACGGCCATGTTGACCTGGCTTGTATTCGTAGAGTAAATGGTTGGTACAAACGATGAGGATTGAGTGAAAACTAATGCCTCCACCTTCATAACTAGTCTGCGGCAGGTACTGGCTTGTTCAGTAGACTCTTCTCTACAGTTCCATTTGGCGGGAAGCCTTAGCATTGAACGGTTGTGTTGTTAAAGTGCGAAGTATAGAACCCTGCACAGACGGAGAAGCGTTAGCATTGAACAGTTGTGTTGTTAAAGTGCGAAGTATGGAACCCTGCACAGACGGAGAAGCGTTAGCATTGAACAGTTGTGTTGTTAAAGTGCGAAGTATGGAACCCTGCACAGACGGAGAAGCGTTAGCATTGAACGGTTGTGTTGTTAAAGTGCAAAGTATGGAACCCTACGCAGATGGAGAAGCGTTAGCATTGAACGGATGTGTTGTTAAAGTGCGAAGTATGGAACCCTGTGCAGACGGAGAAGCGTTAGCATTGAACGGTTGTGTTGTTAAAGTGCAAAGTATGGAACTCTGCGCAGATGGAGAAGCCTTAGCATTGAATGGTTGTGTTGTTAAAGTGCGAAGTATGGAACCCTGCGCAGACGGGGAAGCCTTAGCATTGAATGGTTGTGTTGTTAAAGTGCGAAGTATGGAACCCTGCGCAGATGGAGAAGCCTTAGCATTGAATGGTTGTGTTGTTAAAGTGCGAAGTATGGAACCCTGCGCAGACGGGGAAGCCTTAGCATTGAACGGTTGTGTTGTTAAAGTGCGAAGTATGGAACCCTGCGCAGACTGTCGGTCAATGTGACTTAAGCAACGTGTAGTTATTGAATTCTTGACAGCAGAAGGTATCACCCCAAAGGAGATTCATCAGAGAATCCATCTGTTCCCGATAATGAAAGAAGATCTCTGGGGACATCATTATGCTTCTGATGAAGACGTTGAGAGAACTGTGAGGCGCTGGTTGAGGAAACAGAGTGTTGACTTCTTCTGTGATGGCTCCAAAAAACTTATCTGTATACCTTCTAATAAGACCAAGACTCTTAATATACAGAGGCACTTTAGGCAAGATGAAAATTAACCAAAAATGAGTTTACTAAAAACAGGAAGACCAAAGGGCTAACTCCATCCAGGACTACTGTAAAATAGCTTCAAATAATACATTATGATAGGATATTGTGCGGGTTGCAGTCATCTCTCTGGAATCCTGGAAATCTTTTGCCTTCTCAGAATCCTTTAAAGCAAGGATTCTTGTGGGATTGTTGTGTTTTTTCCGGGCTGTATGGCCATGTTCCAGAAATATTCTCTCCTGACATTTTGCCCACATCTATGACAGGCATCCTCAGAGGATGTGAAGTATATACCTCATATATTGTCATATACCTCACAACCTCTGAGGATGCCTGCCATAGATGTGGGCAAAACGTCAGGAGAGAATACTTCTGGAACATGGCCATACAGCCTGGAAAACACACAACAACCCCACAAGAATCTTTGCTTTAAAGGATTCTGAAGAGGCAAAAGACTTTCCAGGATTCCAGAGAGATGACTGCAACCCGCAAAATATCCTATTGTAATCTATTCTATCGTAATGTAACATAATGGCCATAAAGCCTGGAAAACACACAACAACCCTGTGATTCCGGCCATGAAAGCCTTCAACAACACAAAGGTTCTTGTGTGTTCAAACTCTGCATGGATATGCATCAATAATTCGGCATTCAAAAGAGTGCTGATATGGCGAATGCAAACCCATCCTTTCAGGCCAACAACTGCCAGAAATGCTGTGGTTAGGAACTTGGAAATGCTGTGGTTGCGAACTTGGAAAGCAACCTGTGTGTGTGTGTTTTCTTCCTCTTTGCTCCAGAAAGCTTGCTACGTGATGCCCACCTCCTGCAAATGTAGGACAGATGTGACCAAGAGTTGACATGCCAACTCTGCATCATACAGAGGGTTCGGTGCATCTTGGGGATGCCATTCTGACAAGAAATCTGTGAATCTGCCTTTCCTGCTTGTCTTGCGGGGCCTTGAATGAGGAGAGGGGTGTGTGTTGCGTTGTTGTGGCAACTGCGCCTGAGGCTCTCTCAACGTCACAGTGAGCATCTTTCAGCCAAGGGCTGGTTTGCATTGCAATGCTTCACTCTAGGCAGCAATTCTTCTCCTGCACTCACCCTTCTCTTCCCTCAATGACTGTTGCTATGTTTTGTATGAATACAAATACATGTAATCTCTTATATCTCTTCAACCTCCTTTTGTAAGACTTCAAGGTTTCTTGTCATCAAGGAATGGCAGGAGAAGCTGAAATCTGTTTATGGCTTTCTGCTGCTACCTTGGCTTTCCTTCTTTTCTCTTGTTGCTTTGGGTATGTGTGTGTTAACTGCAGAAAGAATAGATGGATATATGCAGTGTACTATGAAGGGTGCCTTGATCTATATATATAAAAGGGTAATGAAATTTCGGCCTAGGACAAAACAACAAAACTAAACATCCCAGAAACACTAAACTTGGCAGCACAACCCCTCATCCATGCCTCTATGTTCATACAACAAAAAGAAAAGAAAAAGAAAGTCCTAATTAGAGGGAGAGGAATAATTGTTTTTATCCAATTGCTGCCAGTTAGAAGGCTAAGCTCTGCCCACTTGGTCTCCTAGCAACCCACTCAGCCCAGGGGACAGGCAAAGTTAGGCCTCACTTAGGCCTCTTCCACACTGCCTATAAAATACAGACACCACCAGACAATGCCACGGCAATGCATGGCCGAACACAGCTAGTAAATAATATAAAAATAATATATACAGTAGAGTCTCACTTATCCAACACTCGCTTATCCAACATTCTGGATTATCCAACGCATTTTTGTAGTCAATGTTTCCAATACATTGTGATATTTTGGTGCTAAATTTGTAAATACAGTAATTACTACATAGCATTACTGCGTATTGATCTCCTTTTTCTGTCAAATTTTTGGTATAACATGATGTTTTGGTGCTTAATTTGTAAAATCATAACCTAATTTGATGTTTAATAGGCTATTCCTTAATCTCTCCTTATTATCCAACATATTCGCTTATCCAACGTTCTGCCGGCCCGTTTATGTTGGATAAGTGAGACTCTACTGTACTTATATACTCGAGTATAAGCCTAGTTTTTCAGCCCTTTTTGGGCTGAGTGGGTTGCTAGGAGACCAAGTGGGCAGAGCTTAGCCTTCTAACTGGCAGCAATTGGATAAAAACAATTATTCCTCTCCCTCTAATTAGGACTTTATTTTTCTTTTCTTTTTGTTGTATCAACCTAGAGGCATGGATGAGGGGTTGTGCTGTCAATTTTGGAGGTTGTGCGGTGTTTAGTTTTGTTGTTTTGTTGGTCGCCAGGATTCCATCACTCATTTATATATATAGATTTATGTATGTATTTTTATTAAGAAAGGATGAGTGTGAAACCAGGACATTTTCAAAGCCACTGAACAGAGGACCCATTGGGACTATCTCTATGAAATTAGGACATTCGGAGAGCATTCACTGCACCTCCCAGAATTCCTCATCATAAACTGTGCTGGCCAGGGCTGCTGGGAAGTGCAGTCCAATGACTTCGAAAGCACTGTGGTAAGATTTGATAGTCCCTTTTATTTAAATTTAAAGAAGATGTGTGACTTCGATACAATAGCTCTGGTTAGATCTTTCCTATCGCGCTCGTTGAAAACCGTGCGCCAACAATGAAGGTGGAAATACCCTCCACTTTATTGTCCATTTCCTTTTCTCAACAAAACGGAAAGAAGAGGCTTCATCCCAGTGGCTCCCATTCACCCGCTTTGCGCCATTGTGTTGCCTACTTCCTTTTGTGCCCGCCTTGACATCTCGGGACCTTGTGTTTCCATTCCGAAGACAACAGGACTGGCAGCTCTTTGAAGAAGAAGAAAACAGTAACAGGAATGACAAAAAAAAGTTATGTGTTTCCTTAGAATTGCGTTATTCAAAGCCTCTTTTGGAACGGCTTCTTTTCGCGAAATGCGGCCTCTTTTGTCTGGCAGAGTTGGGCCAATTTATTCGCTTGTTTGTGCGACCATGAATAGACTGACTTAATACAAGTGTTCGGTGTGGGTGTGCGTGCGTAAGGGAACTCAATAGGATAATGAAATTGCTGATGTGTTTAGTGGCTGCTTTTGAGGAGCTGGGTTAATTCTCTTAGCAGGGTTACTGTTGCTGGGGAATTTACCTTTTGGCAAAGGAAATATAACCAGCTCTCTGCATTCGCTGGGGATCGGAGGCCAGAATTCCTACAAAACCGAGAAGCCACAAATAATAACATTCCTATTTTTTGAACCTGTCCAGGAATATCTAGTTCAGTGGTTTATTTATATTTATTTATTTAATACATTTATATCCTGCCCTTCTCACCCCGAAGGGGACTCAGAGCGGCTTACAAATTAAATTTACATCAATATTATATTATTAGCATAGCACAATACTGGCAATAAATTACCATATTGTACTATATCTATATATTGTAATATTATTAATAATATTACATGTAAGGGAAGGGGGCGGGGCCTCTTCCCAAGAGCCCGAGACAGGGCTGAGCCTCTATACCTCTCCTGAGAGGCCTTTTAGGACTAAAGGGCGGAGCTACAGAAGGGGGCGGGGCCTCCTTCCAAGAGCCTGAGACAGGGCTGAGCCTCTATACCTCTCCTGAGAGGCCTTTTAGGACTAAAGGGCGGGGCTAAGGGTGGGGGCGGAGCCTCTTCCCAAGAGCCCGAGACAGGGCTGAGCCTCTATACCTCTCCTGAGAGGCCTTTTAGGACTAAAGGGCGGGGCTAGGGGTGGGGGCGGAGCCTCTTCCCAAGAGCCCGAGACAGGGCTGAGCCTCTATACCTCTCCTGAGAGGCCTTTTAGGACTAAAGGGCGGGGCTAGGGGTGGGGGCGGGGCCTCTTCCTAAGAGCACAAGACAGGGCTGAGCCTCTATACCTCTCCTGAGAGGCCTTTTAGGACTAAAGGGCGGGGCTAAGGGTGGGGGCAGGGCCTCTTTCCAAGAGCACAAGACAGGGCTGAGCCTCTATACCTCTCCTGAGAGGCCTTTTAGGACTAAAGGGCGGGGCTAGGGGTGGGGGCGGAGCCTCTTCCCAAGAGCCCGAGACAGGGCTGAGCCTCTATACCTCTCCTGAGAGGCCTTTTAGGACTAAAGGGCGGGGCTAGGGGTGGGGGCGGAGCCTCTTCCCAAGAGCCCGAGACAGGGCTGAGCCTCTATACCTCTCCTGAGAGGCCTTTTAGGACTAAAGGGCGGGGCTAGGGGTGGGGGCGGGGCCTCTTCCTAAGAGCACAAGACAGGGCTGAGCCTCTATACCTCTCCTGAGAGGCCTTTTAGGACTAAAGGGCGGGGCTAGGGGTGGGGGCGGGGCCTCTTCCTAAGAGCACAAGACAGGGCTGAGCCTCTATACCTCTCCTGAGAGGCCTTTTAGGACTAAAGGGCGGGGCTAAGGGTGGGGGCAGGGCCTCTTTCCAAGAGCACAAGACAGGGCTGAGCCTCTATACCTCTCCTGAGAGGCCTTTTAGGACTAAAGGGCGGAGCTAAGGGTGGGGGCAGGGCCTCTTTCCAAGAGCCCGAGACAGGGCTGAGCCTCTATACCTCTCCTGAGAGGCCTTTTAGGACTAAAGGGCGGGGCTAGGGGTGGGGGCGGAGCCTCTTCCCAAGAGCCCGAGACAGGGCTGAGCCTCTATACCTCTCCTGAGAGGCCTTTTAGGACTAAAGGGCGGGGCTAGGGGTGGGGGCGGGGCCTCTTCCTAAGAGCACAAGACAGGGCTGAGCCTCTATACCTCTCCTGAGAGGCCTTTTAGGACTAAAGGGCGGGGCTAAGGGTGGGGGCAGGGCCTCTTTCCAAGAGCACAAGACAGGGCTGAGCCTCTATACCTCTCCTGAGAGGCCTTTTAGGACTAAAGGGCGGAGCTAAGGGTGGGGGCAGGGCCTCTTTCCAAGAGCCCGAGACAGGGCTGAGCCTCTATACCTCTCCTGAGAGGCCTTTTAGGACTAAAGGGCGGAGCTAAGGGTGGGGGCAGGGCCTCTTTCCAAGAGCCCGAGATAGGGCTGAGCCTCTATACTTCTCCTGAGGCACTTGTTAGAAACACGGGGGCAGGGTATAGAGGTTCAGCCCCGTCAGGCACTTGGGAAGAGGCCCCGCCCCCTCCTCTAGCCCCGCCCCCTGTGTCCTGGCAGGCGTCACAGGACAGGCATAGAAGCTCAGCCCTGACTCAGAGCTCATAACTCCACCCATCCCAGTCCTGGCTAGGGCAAACTATCCTTTTAATCGTGTTTGGTGCTGTTTAGTTTTTACAAAGTTTGGGTCCCCAGATGTTATCAAATGACAACACTTCTGATTATCTGGAGATTATGGGAAGGTAACAACACTCCATGCAGTCATGCTGGCCACATGATCTATGAGATGTCTATGGACAATATAGAAGTACAACTATTAATAAGTTTGGGAACCACTGGCCTACATATTCATAGCTCCCACTGTAACCTGAAATGTCATTGGAGGGAGTGTTTTTGGTGGCTCCTCAGCACTGAGGGTTGTAGCTGTTTGTGGAGGCAGGAGACTGTCTGTGTAAATGGTCACTTCCACCACTTACACACATACAGGTTTTCACTTTTATTATGTGTATAGATACATGAAGAGGGATAGAGAGAGGGTGAATTTAGTCATTTACCGTACATACTCAAAGATAACCTGAGTTTTTCAGCCCTTTTTCTGAGCTGAAAAAGTCTCCCCCGGCTAATAATCGGGTCAAGGTCAAGCCGGCAGCTTTTCCAAAGCCTCCCTCACTCTTAACCAAGGGAATGTTTTGAAAAGATGCCCTTGCAAATCAGGAAGAAGAAAAAATATATATCCATTAATCTTATAAAAGCATTTCCCCTGAAATATTGGTTAAACTCTCCTACAGATATATAGGCAATAATAATAATAATAATAATAATAATAATAAAACTTTATTTATACCCCGCCACCATCTCCCCGCGGGGACTCGGGGCAACTTACATGGGGCAGAGGCCCAAACAACATAGGACAAAATATAGGCAACATGATAGAAATCACACTATAAAAAGATAAAACAATAATACAATATATCAATTAAAACAAAAATACAGGATAAAAATTTCATTTAAAACACATTAACCCCCTGCATGCATTTGAAATCCCTATGTACTTATATATCTGTATCTATCTATCTACATTAATTTTATATATGCATTTTCCCCTCATTTGTTTGCAAGTCTTTGCAAATCCTATATACATATAGATCCATGTACCTATATATCTGTATGCGTATACAGTAGAGTCTCACTAATCCAAGCCCCGCTTATTCAAGCCTCTGGATAATCCAAGCCATTTTTGTAGTCAATGTTTTCAATATATCGTGATATTTTGGTGCTAAATTCATAAATACAGTAATTACAACATAACATTACTGTGTATTGAACTACTTTTTCTGTCAAATTTGTTGTATAACATGATGTTTTGGTGCTTAATTTGTAAAATCATAACCTAATTTGATGTTTAATAGGCTTTTCCTTAATCCTTCCTTATTATCCAAGATATTCGCTTATCCAAGCTTCTGCTGGCCCGTTTAGCTTGGATAAGTGAGACTCTACTGTATATACATTATTTAACCTACTGATGCCTCGATTAATGTAATTTTATTGGTATCTATTTTTATTTTGAAATGTACCAGTAGCTGCTTCATTTCCCACCCTCGGCTTATACTCAAGTCAATAAGTTATCCCAGTTTTTTGTGGTAAAATTGGGTGCCTCAGCTTATATTCGGGTCGGCTTATGCTCGAGTATATACAGTATGTTGTTTTTCTATGAAAGGGATATGTAACTCCCCGCTTCTTTCATGATCACAGGAATCAACCTGAAAATTTGGAGAAAAAAAAAGTCTTTGTCTGTTGGTCTCAAGGGAGTTTTCACATTTGCAAGATTGTCTAACTCAGCTCTAATAACTCCTGCCACCGAATTCTCAAAATTGGAAGCATCAAATGGGTTGCTGGCGTCTTTTTGATCAATCCGCCTGCCCTTCTGTGCCTGCTGTGTGTATGCGAGAGCTTTATTTCACAAAAGGAAAAGACACAGGTCTTGTGCAGACACATTAGAAGGAATTACAGAAACCATGTGGGGAGGAGAAGAAAAAAAAAAGTACCGTTGTCTCGTTCTCCTGCTGGAGATGAGAAGTTTTATGGGGTTTAGTGGATTCTTGGCAGGTTGTTTCGAAATGTCAGGACACTCCGTCGCATTACGAATGAGTAATTCTGTGTGATTTCTTCATTACTCATTCCTCCTCATTCTGGAAAGAAACTATTTGTAGGGTGAAATGTCTTGGATTCTGATCTGGGCCTTGTGTTGTTGAATGTCATTATGAATGGTCATGAAATTTGCAGATGACATGACACCAAACTTAAAGAAGTCGGTGATGCTTTAGTAGATAGAATGGGATTCACAATGACCTTCAGAAATGGTAAAATCGCACAAAATGACAAAATGAGTATCAGCATGGAAAAATACAAGGCTCTTTGTGGAGGTGAGATTTCATGACCATTCATAATGACATTCAGCACATTCAACAACAAATACTGTATATACTCGAGTACAAGCCTAGTTTTTCAGCCCTTTTTTTAAGACTGAAAAAGCCCCACTCGGGTGAGAATCCTGGTTGGCTTATATTTGGGTCAGCTTATACTCGAGAATATATGGTACATTTATTATTTTTCTCTATTATTGTTGCTACTATTACATTTATTTTACTCTATTTTTATTATTATTAATAATACATTTATTATTTCACTCTGATATTATTATTATTGCATTTATTATTTTACTCTATTTTTTATTACATGTATTATCTTACTGTACAATAGAGTCTCACTTATCCAACACTCGCTTATCCAACGTTCTGGATTATCCAACACATTTTTGTAGTCAATGTTTTCAATATATCGTGATATTTTGGTGCTAAAGAAACTGTGCCGAAAGTGCAAGTTATGTTGGTAATTTAAGATAAGACTCCAACTCTGATTAAATCATTATTCTCATCTTCTTCAATGTAAATCCCCTTATGTATCCTTTTAATAATAATAGAGTAAAATAATACATGTATTAATAATAATAGATACAGGAAAATAATACATGTAATAATAAATAGAGTAAAATAATAAATGCAATAATAATAAGATCAGAGTGAAATAATAAATGTATTAATAATAATAATAATAATAATAATAATAATAATAATAGAGTAAAATAAATCTAATAGTAGCAACAATAATAGAGAAAAATAATAAATGTAGTAATACCAATAATAATAGAGAAAAATAATAAATGTACCATATATTCTCGAGTATAAGCTGATCCAAATATAAGCCAACTAGGATCCTCACCCGAGTATAAGCTGAGGGGGGCTTTTTTAATATTGAAAAACTAGGTTTAGTACTTATAGAGTCAAAATATCTTCCTGTACATGTTTAGAAGGTGACCTGCTTCCACAAGCCAAAAAATATATATTGAATCCCGCCTTAGAATGGAGGCATTGGACGGAGCGATTTACACGTGTTTTCCTTGAGAGATAAGGAAGCTGAAGCTCGGCACAGGCAAAAATGACAACCAGTTTCCCCTTGATGCAGCTCTGTTCTCTGTAGTGGTGAATTTTGATTAAAAGTTATAGCAAATGGAATCACCTTGCATTATTCATTACCCAGAAGGCTCCCGCTGTGAGATTGTAGGCTAAGTAGAAAGAGCAGCAGAAAGTCGGAAGCTTTAGTCGGAAGAAGCGCTGGCAGAACGAAGCCTATTTATGCAATGTGCCTGAGCCATGCCCAGGTAGGGAGAGGCCATGCTCAGAGCACATGCAGAAAAGCTCCAAGCTACCACTGGAAAGATATTAAAATTCACTCCAAATTGAAAGAGTTTGGGTTGGTTGTACCAAAAATAATTGCCAGGTCAGACACACGCCGGGCTTGGAGATGTTCATACCTTCCAATTGTCCTGCTTTGACAGGAGAGTCTCCATTACAGTAGAGACTCACTTATCCAATACTCGCTTATCCAACATTCTGGATTATCCAATGCATTTTTGTAGTCAATGTTTTCAATGCATTGTGAAAAAGGAAAAAGGCATGTAGAAGTTGCTTTCTAAAGAAGACATTTTCCAAGCTCTGCATGTGAATAAGATGTTGTTATAAGTACCAATTGTGCCAATTCCACAGAGCAGAAGACAGCTGAATGGCATTGCCTTCTGATTGTTCCTGATGGTTTCCACCTGTGCTTTGGTTGGAGCTTTGGAGACCCAAGCTGAAGGCCTTGTTACAGGACAGGAGAGTATCATCTCTGCTCTTAGTTGCTATTTATTTTAGTTACTGAGAGGAATTATTCTCCATTCTTCAGCTACAAAGTCCTTCAGGGCTGCTTCAATATTGCAAATTTGATGGCTGGCTCTTCTCAGGCACACAAGAAATAGAGGATGCTATTGAGCTGTGGATTTTTTTTTCCCCATGGATTTCCTTTGGACATTACTCCTCCTGCAGAGCTTGTGTTTGGGTCTTCAAGATACCTTCATACTGTAAGTCCAAACTTTTCCCAACTGGAAGCAATTCTAGGGTTTTGCCATTTGAAGTAGGACAAAGTAATGCTTTGTTAGACAAACCTCACAATTCAAGAATGGGTAGAAGCTATGACTTTTAATTGCATGCTAAGGCCAGCCAATTTCTCTGTGTTTTTTGAATAGTTGTTGAAATGCTGATGCACGATAATAGTGTTTGAATTGTGGCCAGATACCAACCACCCGCCATGGTTCTGTTTTAATAGGGATGAGGAACAGGTCCTGTAACCAGAACATGAGTTCAACTGGCATTGATATTACAACTTGGTGCATTTAAGTTGGATCCATCTCATAATTATGCTGTGACCCTTGGAGGTTGAGTTCTGGGAGGAAAGGAAATATGAAAATTACTGTATATACTCGAATATAAGCCTAGTTTTTCAGCCCTTTCTTTAAGACTGAAAAAGCCCCCCTCGGCTTATATTCAGGTGAGGGTCCTGGTTGGCTTATGTTTGGGTCAGCTTATAATCGAGAATATATGGCACATTTATTATTTTTCTCTATTATTATTGGTATTATTACATTTATTATTTTTCTCTATTATTGTTGCTACTATTACATTTATTTTACTGTATTAATAATAATAATACATTTATTATTTCACTCTGATCTTATTATTATTATTGCATTTATTATTTTACTCTATTTATTATTATTATTACATGTATTATTTTACTCTATTATAATTAAAAGGATACATAAGCACATTTACATGGAAGAATAATATAATAATAATAAAACTTTATTTATATACCGCCCTATCTCCCGGATGGGACTCAGGGCGGTTTACAGTCATAAAAGCAACACAAACATTACATAACAACATAATACACATTATTAAACAAAGTAAAATAATAGCATTATAACAATAAATCACACTTACATGACCAGATCAAGGGGACGGGAACCATAAACCCAATATATTAAAATGTATCATTTTAGGCTAGGGGAATCTTGTGCAATATATTCAGGCTCAGAAGTCGGCGGTAGTCCAATATAATTATAAGAAGATGAGAATAATGATTTGATCAGAGTCGGACAGTCTTATCTTAAATTTGAGCTTGATGTAAATATTCAAAAACATTTAACCTACTGATGCCTCAATTAATGTAATTTTATTGGTATCTGTTTTTATTTCTGAAATTTACCACCCTCGGCTTATACTGGAGTCAATGTTTTCCCAGTTTTTTGGTGGTAAAATTAGGTGCCTCGGCTTATATTCAGGTCGGCTTATACTCGAGTATATACGGTAAGGTTTTTGTTTTTTTAGGTAACCAGAGACAACTGAGCCAGATCTCAGGGGGAAATGCAATGCTTTGCTTTGAGAGATGTGGGATTACAAGACACAGGCACAATTGGTCAACCATTGGCCAACCGGCAAGCTTCCGCACTGAAGATAGCAGGGAGAGGGGATGAAATGTGATAGGGTTGCCTAGCAACAGCAGGACACTTTTCGGAGGAGTGGTTGAGGAGTATCTTGGCAGGGATGGAATTGTACATCCTCAGCTTCACCTTCAGTGCACCTTCCAAACAAGGAGAGGGATGGAGAGGGAGAAAATGTGGACCTCTTTTATAGTTTAGGCACAAACTTTGATCATCCAACTGTTGCAATTGCAGTAGGATGATGATGACAACGATAATACATTTTATTTATTACCTCCTTTATTCTCCCTATGGCTCTCCCTATAGAATGCATGGGCAAACTTGGGCCCTCCAGGTATTTTGGACTCCCAACTCCCACAATTCCTAACAGCCAGCAGGAAGCAGACAGGCTTTGAAGCTGCAAGCCTATTCAATGCTAATCAAGGTGGCCAAATGCAACATTCACACTTGCCTCCAACAAACAAAAGTTCTTTCTCCCACCCTTTACATTATTCCACAGATATATACACATATGTAACAAATGTAATAATGCCAATAATAATAGAGAAAAATAATAAATGTACCATATATACTCAAATATAAGTCGACCTGAATATAAGCCGAGGCGGGCTTTTTCAGCTCTAAAAGGGCTGAAAAACTCTGCTTATACCCAAGTATATACGGTACGTATTTTGGATGATACACAATCCCAGTATTAGTCTGGAACTAGTTATCCTTCTGAATCCTCACCTTTGATTTATGGGAATTAAAGGTGTTTCTAAACTGTAGAATTAATACAACTTGACATGACTTTAACATAGCATCGAGGCACACTAACTGCTATGGCTCAATGCTAGGGAATCCTGGGAGTTGCAGTTCTGCAAAGCCTTGAGACATCTCTGCTAAAGAGTGCAGCTGAACTACAAATCCCAGCATTCCATTGCACTGAGCCACAGCAGTTAAAGTGGGGTAAACACTGCATTAATTCAATTAGATGTGCCCTTACTGTTCAAGAATTATCTTTTTAACATTCCAGTTGATAACAAAATCCCAGTCTCAATACATTTTCCCACCCACTTTCCTCTCCAAGGTAACCTGTTTTTGTTTGTTGTTTGTTGCTGCTGTAATAATACGGGAATTATTCAGCCGGTGCTCCCTTGAGAGTATAGGAAACCACCTTGCGGTGAGTCACACAATTTAGCTCAATATTCCTCAGCAGCAGCTGCTCCAGAATGTCTGACAAGATAACTTCTCCAGTTCTGTCTGGAGATTGAATTTGGTCCTTTCCGCATGCAAAATATATTATCCACCACTGACCTCCGACCCAAATATGTATTCAAGCCACTTTATAGCGAGGAAAGCGATGTAACAAGCTTGGTATTGTTTGCACTGCTGCAAAGGGATGTTTAAGGATTCAGACCAGAGTTTATTCCTATTCAATATAGTGGATAGTGGAGAGCATGCAAAAAAACAAAACAAAAACAAAACAGGGCACTGAATGACCACCACCATGTGCATTCCAGTAACGTAACGTCCGGTCAAACCTTGAGAAATATCGTCAAACCATCCAAGCCAAGGAGAAAGTGACCAAGAAACTACAGTACAGGAAAAGTAATTGCAAGTACAGTAGAATCTCACTTATCCAAGCCTCACTTATCCAAGCTGAGGTGATACTTTCTCCTTTCTTTGAGCAGTCTAAACCTTTTTCTTCTCTTACAACCAAAGCTATCACTTTGGATCTAACTGGGATTGTTTCCCCTTACCACTCAGACTCTACGAATAAACCCAAACAAGTCACTTAACTTGCTTAATTTGACACAACTAGAGATCTGAGCTTCCCTGGTTTCCCTAACCTGGAACCAGTGTCTTCCCTGTGACTCAGATCACAGACTAAACTGTTTTTAAAACATTCCCTCCTTTTCCTCCAAACGGCGGTTGGCTCCGCCCTCGTTACTATGGCAACCTGCCTCAGAATGCTGAGCTGGCTACCATCCCCCACGCACTGGTAACTAATACTTACCCTTTTAAACATAGTTAAACATGACTTTTAAAACGAAATTAAACATGACATCTATAAATCAAAATAAAAACACACTTCTTTACATAAGCCTCTGGATAATCCAAGCCATTTTTGTAGTCAATGTTTTCAATATATCATGATACTTTGGTGCTAAAGTTGTAAATACAGTAATTACTACATAACATTACTGTGTATTGAACTAATTTTTCTGTCAAATTTGTTGTATAACATGATGTTTTGGTGCTTAATTTGTAAAATCATAACCTAATTTGATATTTAATAGGCTTTTCCTTAATCCCTCCTAATTATCCAAGATACTCGCTTATCCAACGTTCTGCTGGCCCGTTTATGTTGGATAAGTGAGACTCTACTGTATGAATATTTTTGCATTGTTTCATTCACTACAGTGTTAGAAAATTAGGGAATGGAGAAAAAATTCATTATTGGGTGCGGAGAATAATTGTATTTGGTTGGAGAAAAAAAATGTAATGCACTGATATAGGAGGAGTGGCACCTATTTGAAAACAGTCCACGTGAAAGGGATTTTTAGGCGTCTTAGTACATCAAATAAAAAGTGAATGCGATTCCAGGCTGAGTCCATAAGTGTAGCGCACCGTTTCTCAACCTGGGGGTTGGGTCTCAGACGAGTCGCCAAAAAACAGTATTTTTTGTTGGTCATGGTGGTTCTATGTGGGACGTTTTGTCCAATTCTATATTGATGGAGTCCAAAGAGCTCTTTGATTGTAGGTGAACTATAAATCCCAGTAACTACAACTCCCAGATGTCAAGGTCTATTTTCTCCAAACTCCACCAGTGTTCACATTTGGGCATATTGAGTATTTGTGCCAAGTTTGGTCCAGATCCATCATTGTTTGAGTCCAGAGTGCTCTCTGGATGTAGGTGAACTACAACTCCCAAACCCAAGGCCATTGCCCACCAAACCCTTCCAGTGTTTTTTGTTGATCATGGGAGTTTTGTGTGCCAAGTTTGGTTCAATTCCATCATTGGTGGAGTTCAGAATGCTCTTTGATTGTAGGCGAACTATAAATCCCAGCAACTACAACTCCCAAATGATAAATTCAATCCCCCCCTTTCAAGTATTTATTTATTATTTATTTATTTACAGCATTTATATTCCGCTCTTCTTTCTCACCCCGAAGGGGACTCAGGGCGGATCACATTACACATATAGGCAAACATTCAATGCCTTTTAACATAGAACAAAGACAAGACAAACATAGGCTCCGAGCGGGCCTCGAACTCATGACCTCCTGGTCAGAGTGATTCATTGCAGCTGGTTGCAGCTGGCTTGCTCTCCAGCCTGCGCCACAGCCCGGGCCTTTGTGCCAAATTTGGTCCAGTGAATAAAAATACACCCTGCATATCAGATATGGCAATCCCTTCCCTAGGAAGTGGAACTTCAAGATACCTTTGACATTATTATGTCACTCCACCCCATCCTCGGTGTTGTGGTTGAAAAATAGTTTCCTAGAAACTGCACACGAACAATACTGAAGTGAGTCATCCCCCTTTTGTAACAACCCCAGGTCAAGCATCACATTGAAAACGTCCGCAAGGAATTAAACCTGGCTTGTAAAAAAAAAGGGAGGAAGCAGGGACTTCATTTGCACTATTTACAGTTCAGGAGAAACCCAACGGCGTCATAAATCCGGCATGTCCCAACACTGTCCCAGCAAACAGTCTCTCGGAGTGGCCCGGTGGAGCTAAATCATTGTCACAGCAGATGCCAGCAAAACGCAAGGGCAGAACAGAACCAACGTGATAGCAAAATGCAATTTCCAAGAGCAGCAGGGGGGACTTTTCCGCTAGTGGGGCAAGCCTTGATGTGCGTGGGTTTTATTTTTTTAAGTCTGCAGAGACGTTTAATTCTCGCTTTGGAAGGAGGAGCAGAGAGTCAGGAAGGAAAAAGCAGCTCATCAGACCAAAGGCCTAACACTCAGGATCCCAGATTGACCAGCTACAGGCAGTGGCCGAGATACAAACATCCGACTTACAAACAATTCCTAGTTTTTTGTGTCAGGAGCAACTTGAGAAACTGCAAGTGGCTTCTGGTGTGAGAGAATTGGCCGTCTGCAAAGACATTGCCCATGGGATGCCCAGATGTTTTACCATCCTGTGGGAGGCTTCGCTCAGGTCGCCATGTGGGAAGCTGGAGCTGGCAGATGGGAGCTCACCAACCTTTCAATCAGCAGTTTTGCTGGCATAAGGGTTTAACACATTGTACCAATAGTGGCAACAGAAAGTGAGAGAAATCTACTCCTTGGAAGGGAAATTCACTCCTGGAAGAGTTATTATCATGGGGAAAAGGTGTCTACACTGAAGCTTTATCACCAGTACAGTAGAGTCTCGCTTATCCAACGTTCTGGATTATCCAACGCATTTTTGTAGTCAATGTTTTCAATATATCGTGATATTTTGGCGCTAAATTCATAAATACAGTAATTACTACATAGCATTACTGTGTATTGAACTACCTTTTCTGCCAAATTTGTTGTCTAACATGATGTTTTGGTGCTTGATTTGTAAAATCATAACCTAATTTGATGTTTAATAGGCTTTTCCTTAATGCCTCCTTATTATCCAACATATTCGCTTATTCAACATTCTGCCGGCCCGTTTATGTTGGATATGTGAGACTCTACTGTACTTGTTTCCTGCTGCTGCTGCTCAGTTGCATAGTTGTTTCCGACTCTTCGTGACCTCATGGACCATCCCACGCCAGAGCTCCCTGTCAGCCGTCACTGCCCCCAGTTCCTTCAAGATCAAGCCAATCACTTCAAGGATACCATCTATCCATCTTACCCTTGGTCGGCCTCTCTTCCTTTTTCCTTCCATTTTCCCCAGCATCATTGTCTTCTCCAAGCTTTCCTGTCTCCTCATGATGTGGCCAAAATACTTCAGCTTTGCCTCTGATATCCTTCCCTCTAGTGAGCAGCCATTGGGCATTATTTCCAGGAGGATGGACTGGTTGGATCTTCTCGCCAAGGTCCAAGGCACTCTCAGGATTTTCCTCCAGCACCAGAGTTCAAAAGCGTCTATCTTCCTTTGCTCAGCCTTCCTTATGGTCCAGCTCTCGCATCCATAAGTCACTACAGGGAATAACATTGCTTTCACTATGCGGACCTTCGTTGCCAGTGTGATGTCTCTGCTCTTCATTATTTTGTCAAGGTTGGCCATTGCTCTCCTCCCAAGAAGGAAATGTCTTCTGATTTCCTAGCTGTAGGAATCTTCACTCCTAGAAATACAAAGTCTGTCCCTGCCTCATCGTTTTCTCCTTCTATTTGCCAGTACAGTAGAGTCTCACTTATCCAAGCTAAACGGGCCGGCAGAAGCTTGGATAAGCGAATATCTTGGATAGTAAGGAGGGATTAAGGAAAAGCCTATTAAACATCAAAGAAGGTTATGATTTTACAAATTAAGCACCAAAACACCATGTTATACAACAAATTTGACAGAAAAAGTAGTTCAATAGGCAGTAATGCTATGTAGTAATTTCTGTATTTACGAATTTAGCGCCAAAATATCAAGATATATTGAAAACATTGACTCCAAAAATGGCTTGGATTATCCAGAGGCTTGGATAAGCGAGGCTTGGATAAGTGAGACTCTACTGTACTTGTTTATTTATTTATTTATTTTATTTACAGTATTTATATTCCGTCCTTCTCGCCCCGAAGGGGACTCAGGGCGGATTACAATGAACACATATATGGCAAACATTCAATGCCAACAGACAAACAACATACATTAGACAGACTCAGAGGCATTTTTAACATTTTCCAGCTTCACGATTCCGGCCACAGGGGGAGCTGTTGCTTCACCGTCCAGTAGTGGCTGTACTTCCTCATTCCTTTCCTCATGTTTTGCTGGCAGTTTTATGGTGTTGTAAATTAGCCTCCCGCATAAAGCGTCCCTAAATTTCCCTAATTGACAGGTGCAACTGTCTTTCGGGGCTGCATAGGTCAACAGCAAGCCGGGGCTATTAATGGTCGGAGGCTTAACCCGACCCGGGCTTCGAACTCATGACCTCTCGGTCAGTAGTGATTTATAGCAGCTGGTTACTAGCCAGCTGCGCCACAGCCCGGCCCTATTGTTCTACTCACCTATTGTTCTACTCACCTATTGTTCTACTCACATTTGCATGTTTTCGAACTGCTAGGTTGGCAGGAGCTGGGGCTAACATCCGGCGCTCATTCCGCTCCCAGGATTTGAACCTGGGACCTTTCGGTCTGCAAGTTCGGCAGCTCAGCGCTTTAACACACTGCGCCACCACAGTTTTAAAATTGGGATGGATGACCAGAGTCACACTGACCAAGTTGCCAGTTCCAACTTGGGTTTTTGGTGTTGACACAGCGTCCTCCTTCCTTGCTTAGTCACGGCTTGTGCTGACAAAAAAGAAGGATGCAAGAAAAACAGCCACCTCATCACCATCCAATATAATCTGAGCTCCTACCTGTTATTGCTGATGAAGAATACATTGGCTTTCGGGTTGTCGTCTTGCGTAGGAAATCTGATTCCGCCCCCTCCCTTCTCCTCCTGCAGTAAGCAATTCTTCTTTTGGACACATCCATCGGCAAAATGCTTCTTCGCCAAGCCCATGAATGCAAAATTGTTTCAGCGGATTGATTGCAAATGGATGGGGCCCATTTTCTTTTCTTTTCTTTATTTGCTCTTATGCTCCCTCAGTTGCTCGCAGAGTCGGGTTTCTTTTCTCTCCCTGGTGGCAGTTGTTTATATCCTCTCTCTCTTTTTTTTGGGTGGGAAATAGCTGGAAAGCATTATAAAATTGTACTTTAAAATAATTGGAAAACAACCATAAATGCAGTTTAGAAACTCGGCCAGAGGCGAAAAGTAGGCATTAAAAATCTAATATCAAATCCAAAAGCAAGACTTTTCCCACCCAAAATAAAAAGGTCTTTAGCAACTATCTAAAGAGTAAAAGGTGATTGTAACTCTCCATATTCGTGGTCCCGTCACTGAAGACTCTTCTTTATGCATTTGTCATTTCCAGTCTCATGTAAATGTTCAGTTATGTGAACAATCATTACTACTAATCTCATTAGTTGTGAGACCTTTGTAGCAGCAAGTCAGAAATGTGGAATCCATGGTTTTCTAGATACTGTTGACCTATATCTTCCATCTACTTAGATCAAGGGTGTCAAATAAATTTTCATCGAGGGTTAGATCAGCCTTATGGTTGCCTTCAAAGAGCTGTTGAAATCCATGGACAGAATACATGGACACCGAGAGTTAACAATAATTTTTAATATAGTGGTCAGTGCTCTTTTTGTTACCCACCACATGGACCGGGGATAATGGGAATTGCAACCCAACTGGGCTTCTGGCCACATTTTGCCCCACTGTACCATTTTGGTGGGAAATAGCTGGAATCCTGGCCTGGTATTTGAGAACACAGAAATGCTCGACCACTCCAACAACTATCATGTCAAACTACACAGAGAAGCCATTGAAATCCACAAGCCTGTGGACAAATACAACAGAAAGGAGGAATCCATGAAAATGAAAAGTATTTAAAAACTCCAAAATCAGAACAGTAAATAAGGAGCAGCACTCTAAAAACAGAAAAATTCCAGACAGGAATCAATCAGGGGCAGCTAACGACTCTGAACAAAGGATTGTTCCAGGCCAGGATGTAAAGCTGGGAAGGCCATTTAATGCTAATCAAGGGGATTAATTGCAACTCTGGCCTCCAACAGGCAAGAGTTATTCCTCCCCACCTAGGATCTTCCTCAGATATATAAACCTTCTTTGCTTAGTTTCTCCATACCTCACTCTGAGGATGCCTGCCATAGATGTGGGCGAAACGTCGGGAGAGAATGCTTCTGGAACATGGCCCTACAGCCCGGAAAACACACAATGACCCTGTGATTCCGGCCATGAAAGCCTTCGACAACACATAGAAAAAGAAATATTGTGGGCTCTATTTCCAAATAAGGGACTGAAAAAACGACCTCTGAATGTTCCTCGTCTGGGAAAACCCTTTGACATTGCAAAATATTGACAAGTGACCTGAAGACCAATATAGCTAAGCCCTTGACTAAGGGCTTTTCACATTATAGCATTATGACCCTACTTAACTGCCGATAGTTAAGCATAAATAATTAAGGAGCTGGTGGAGAATAGTGGCAATAATAATCCATTGTCATGCTTACCTCTGTCAACCGGTCCATTTTGAAAGATCATTTGAATGATGCCATGTATAGTTAACAGGGACATTAATCCTCGCTTGTCTTGTGTCTCTCTGTGCATGTGTGAAAGGCAAGTGATTTTCGGCAGTCTTGAGCGAGTTTTCGCATTTGCGAGAATGCTTTTTGTACAAAGGGAAGAATCAAACAATGACAGCTGCTGCCTTGTTGCTTGGGCTCTTAAAAATTAGAAGTTTGGGTGGGTTGTTTGCATCATTTTGTATATCAATTAGCCATCCCTTCTGTTTTTGCTGTGTGCCTTTGCTTCTCAAAGGATAAAGGAAGCCAGTTTTCTACAGTGACAGTCTGCACAAATTGAGGAAAAAAATATCCTTAAGATTAGAATTGTCTGTTCAGGCAGCTCAATATTCTGAAAGGTTATTGTCTAAACAAAGTAAGTCTTGTAAGTTCTCACCCTGTAAATTTTGCAACAAGATAGGTACAGGTTTTCCCTGGACATTAAGTCTGGGGGTTGGTGCTCATCTCCATTTCTAAGCTCAAGAGCCGGCGTTGTCCATAGACACCTCCAAGGTCATGACTGCATGGAACACTGTTGCCTTCCTGCAGAAGCAGTACCTATTGATCTACTCACATTTGCAGAAGCTGGGGCTAATAGCGGGAGCTCACTTAGTCATGTGGCCTGCATGACTGAATGGAGAACCATTACCTTCCCACCAAAACGGTACCTATTGATCTACTCACATTTACATGTTATCAAACTGCTAGGTTGGCAGAAGCTGGGGCTAACAGCGGGAGCTCACCCTGCTCCCCAGATTCGAACCACTGACCTTTTGGTCAGCAAGGACCGCAGCTCAGTGGTTTAACTTGCTGCGCCTTTGAGGGCTCCTTGGTAACAGCAAGATAATAGGCATGAAAAGAAATGGTTTATAAATGGCAAGAAATGTGTTTCTCATATGTTGGGAAATTTTAATGAGAAAGTTCACAATTTGGGATTTATTCTAGACAAAGCTTGCACATGATTTTTTTAATCCCGGCCATGAAAGCCTTCGACAACACAATTTGGACTTCATTTTCCTAGATTTTTTTTATTGAAAGACATAGTTTGGATGACTGTGTCTTTTGTGGCCAAATTTCGTGTGATTTGTTTAAGTGGTTTTGTTGTTTAATCCATGGGAAAAATGCATATTACATTTATATAGCTTGCAAGCTAGATAGATAGATAGTAGACTCATATAATGCAGCTTAACTGCATTGAAACAATATATGAGTCTACACTGACCATATAATGAGAATCCTTCTTAAGCTGAGATAGTGTTTTTACTTAGAACAGGGGTCCCCAAACTAAGGCCCGGGGGCTGGATGCGGCCCTCCGAGGTAATTTACCTGGCCCCCGCCCTCAGTTTTATAATATAATATATTGTATATACATATAATATAATATAATAATTCCTGTGGCCGGAATTGTGAAGCTGGAAAAGATATTAAAAAATGCCTCTGTGTCTGTCTAAAAACTGAATGTTGCTTGTCTGTTGGCATTGAATGTTTGCCATATATGTGTTCATTGTAATCCGCCCTGAGTCCCCTTCAGGGTGAGAAGGGTGGAATATAAATACTGCAAATAAATAAATAAATAATATTATAATGTAATACAATATAACACTAATAATGATACCATATAATAATATTAATTATATATTATATATTACATGTAACATTACTAATAATATTACAGTATAGTGGTATAATTTAATATAGTAATATATATTGCTAATATTGTGCTATGCTAATAATATAATATATTGTATGTACATATAATTTGTAAGCCACTCTGAGTCCCCTTTGGGGTGAGAAGGGTGTAATACAAATGTAGTAAATAAATGCAGTAAATAATAAATAAATAAATAAATAAATAAATAAATTTTAGACTTAGGCTCACCCAAAGTCTGAAATGACTTGAAGGCACACAACAACAACAACAATCCTACTTAACTTGACTATCTCATTGGCCAGAAGCAGGACCACACTTCCCATTGAAATCCTGATAAATGTATGTTGGTTAAAATTGTTTTTATTTTTAAATATTGTATTGTTCTTTCATTGTTGTTGTTGTTGTTGTTGTTTTTGCACTACAAATAAGACATATGCAGTGTGCATCGGAATTTGTTTGTATTTGTTTCAAATGATAATCCGGCCCCTCAACAGTCTGAAGGATTGTGGACCGGCCCTCGGCTTAAAAAGTTTGAGGACCCCTGACTTAGCATATGTATGTTTTTCTCATTTGTTTAACAGTGTACTCTATGCAGATTTGGTTAACGCTTACTCTGTCATAATGAATGAGATGCTAATGGCCTTCCCTTGCAATGCCATCCTTATAACATCATCCTCACATCATATGGGGCTAAGATTTCAATGTTTCGAAGTCTCTTGACCAAGCAGTCCTAATACACTCAGAGAAAGACTGCATCCTTGTATTTCTTCTCTTTTTCTAATCTCACCAGAGGGATAAGGAAGGCCTTTGTGAACTTCTCAGTGCTGTGTGTTTGACCGCTGTCAGAAAGTGGAATGCTGTGAAAAATACGGATCCTACTTTTCCCCCACTAATGCCACAGCATCTAGCATGCTATTTATATATCGGTCACCTTGTGAGAGCATTGTGGTTTCCCTTTGCTGATTTGGCTTAATGGCAAGGCTCAGTCTAGCATTGTCCCTCTGGAGCCATCCTCATAAATACGTGAATTTACATAATCCCTCTACAGCCAGCTTCTCCTTTTGGGATAAATATGGCAGCGAAAGGGGTATGAAGTCAGAGGCATGAATTCCAGCAATCCGACACTGAACTGAAGCTGTCGCTCAGAATACAGAAGTGCCGTGGATTTTAGCTTTTTGGAAAGGGGGAGCGGGGAGGGATGATCCATTTAGTTTCGTGCCAGAGCAGGTCAGTGCAATTCCAATTACAAGCAAGACTATCACTCCAAGAATCCACCCATCCCAGTACGTACCTTGGCTGGTGGAATCCTGGAGCTATAGTCCAAAACCCCTACCATTATTACACTGCACTTTATTGTCCATTTTAACTGTGAAATTACCTGTCTCCATTTTGGTATTTTCTGCACTTTGCCCGGGATCCTTGAATTTAGTCCCCTGATTTTAATATTGCTTGATTCTTGCTCATTTTAATGATTGTTTTTATTGATGTTGATGTTTTTATTGGGTTAATTGTGTTATGGCTTTGTGATTGGTTTTTTTATTGTTGTATCGGGCATGGCCCCATGTGAGCCGCCCCGAGTCCCTTCGGGGAGATGGGGCGGGGTATAAAAATAAAGTTATTATTATTATTATTTTTATTGACACAACGACGTTGTATGACACAGCAAACAAGATAGACATGCTGGATTTCGTTTCACAAAACCACAAGTCGAACACTTCCCAAGTGTCTAGGACTGTGTGATGTATTTTCGGATGATGCACGCAGATCCCAGTAGGGTGGCCTTTTGCAGTTGGCAGATCGTGATTTTGTCAATGTCTATTGTTTCCAAATGCCGGCTGAGACCTTTTGGCACGGCACCTAATGTTCCGATCACCACCAGGACCACCTGTACTGGTTATTATTATTATTATTATTGACACAACGACGTTGTATGACACAGCAAACAAGATAGACATGCTGGATTTTGTTTCACAAAACCACAAGTCGAACACTTCCCAAGTGTCTAGGACTGTGTGATGTATTTTCGGATGATGCGTGCAGATCCCAGTAGGGTGGCCTTTTGCAGCTGGCAGATCGTGATTTTGTCAATGTCTATTGTTTCCAAATGCTGACTGAGATCTTTTGGCACGGCACCCAGTGTGCCCATCACCACCGGGACCACCTGCACTGGTTTCTGCCAGAGTCTTTGAAGTTCGATCTTGAGGTCCTGATAGCGGCTGAGTTTTTCCTGTTGTTGTTCCAGGTGCCACCTTGACGTGGTGGGGGGGCTTAACTGCTCCAATGATGACTGAGGGCTGTGCTGGCGGTAGTGTAACTACCGGTAGGTCCAACCAAGCCAGAGAGGCCTCAGCTGAGGAGCAGAACCAAGAGCACCTAACCCATTAGCATTATGGAGAATCAAACCCAAACGAAGTCTATACTGGCTCGGTCGTCGCCCAGGATAAAAAGGACCGCGGTGGATGCTGCTGATTCTGGACATCCATCGACAAGTGGGCTACGGAATCATCAAAACCCAAATGAACAGTCACAGAAGCGGCAGAAATATATAATGCCAGAAAACCGCATTATTATTATTATTATTATTATTATTATTATTATTATTATTATTATTATATTGTTCTCGCTTTGATGAAGGGTTGAGCCGATTGCAACTTTGTTATTCTCCTTATAATGATCTGTTGGGAATGATGAACAAAGATCTACTGGGAATCATTTGTGACTGAGTTAGGAGTGAGGAATATGTACAAATGGCAGCACTACTATCGCACCTCAGGTTAGCTTCACCTTGCTAAAGACACCAAGCCACACACAGGAAGTTGTCTTTTGTAGTTTATTTAGAAAATAGGCAAAAGATAGTTCATAAAAGGGAAAAAGTTCAGTTCCAAAAGATAGGTACAAAACGAAGGCTGTAAGCAATAAGTCCATAGAAACATAGAGCATAGAACAAGGTCCTTTTCATGGAAACCAAAAGTCCCAGCAAACCGAATATATCCACGAGATATTACAGGAAAGAAAACTTGGCACAGGAAAGCAGACTTGCTTCTAGATCAAGCAATGGAGTTTCATTAACAGAGATCTCCCTACGAGCAGACTGTATTTAGAGCATGACATAAAGGCATTCCTTTGCCCTATGAAATCTCATATATTGGCTATGCGAAGGCTTCTCCGCAACCCTCTAAATTCCAGTCTTTTTTTTTTTAAAAAAAAGAATTTTATTAAATTTTTTATACTACAACGAAAGAGTGAGAACAACCAAGGTATAGAAAAGTAGGGAAAAGAGAGAAAGGTAAAAGTCTACAATCTACAAAAATATACCCACACACAAAAAAACAAAAAGAAAAAAAATGACTTCCATTCCATCTTCTTGGATAATATTTTGTTATTATTCAATCATATTTTTTCTTGCTAAGGAGAAAAAAATAGCAAAATTGTCTCTCATAATCTTCATTTTCTCAAATTATCCAGATAGTCCTGAAGATCGTCCCAATTCGTTCTTTTCATTATCTTGCCTGTATTTTTCTTCAACAAAAAAGTCAATTCGTCCATATCCTTTATTATTTATCTAAATTCCAGTCTTGTAGCCCGATTGAGATCCTCAGAGTCAAGGCCACTGAGCTTGTTACTGTTATCAGGCGGAGGCAAAGTGCTATCCTCCTTTTCTGCTCCCTGCACCTGAAATTCCTCGTTAGAAACAACATGATTTATTCGCATGGGAACAACTCCCTGCTCTTCATTTCCCACAGCCGGAACGCTCCTATAATTCCCAGCATCGGAGTCATCTTCAAATTCATCCTGAATCACATCATTATGCAGATATAACCCAGAATCTTCATCGGAGTCGCACAAAGGCACATCAGAATCACACAAAGGCAAAGGCTGAGTCACAACAACTATCCATCTCCAAAATGGGAGGACCATCTCGTCTCTCTTGTTTCTATCCCTTTCCGCATCCCTCCCTCATTTCCATTTCCTTAATAGTTTGCCAACGAAACAACTCGTTGTTCTGGCCAGAGGTCTGAAATGATCACTTGCAAAGAGCTTTTGAAATGCAGCCAAGGACTGCACATGTCCCTGGGGCCCGAGGTTGCCCACCCTTGCTCTAATGGATGTCCATGTTTACATTAGTCAGTTGGAGCAGGGCTCTTAGTCAACAGGGGTTTGGTATATGGTGGAACAACACTTGGAGAGCATCAGAAAACAGCTGCAATGAGAATAGAATTGGAGCTGTAAACCAGTGGTTCCCAACTTTTGGTCCTCAAGGAGTTTTGGACTTCGGTTCCCACAATTCTTAACAGCTGGTAAAATGGCTGAAATTTCTGGTAGTTTATTTATTTTCAGTATGTATATTCCGCCCTTCTCACCCCAAAGGGGACTCAGGGTGGATCACAATGCACATAGACATGGCAAACATTCAATGCCATTAGACATAGAATCATAGAATCGTAGAGTTGAAAGAGACCTCACGGGCCATCCAGTCCAACCCCCTGCAAGAAGCAGGAAAATCTCATTCCAAGCACATATAGACAGAGACAGAGGCAATTTAACATTTTCCAGCTTCCAGCTTCATGAGGATATGCTCGATTCCGGCCACCGGAGGAGCTGTCCACTTGTGACATGATCCTTGATGGAGTACTTCCTACATATAATAGTGATAATAATATAATGTAATACAAGATAATACTAATAATTATACAATATAATAATAATTACTAGCTGTGCCCGGCCACGTGCTGCTGTGGCGAAGTATGGTGGTATGGGAAATAAAGTATTGAGGAATTAGTGTTAGATAATATATGTTATTTCCTAAAACTTGTGAATATCCAGTATTTCTGTTTGTTCCTCTTTTTTTTGTCTATTGGAGGCAAATATGAATGCTGCAATTAGCCAGAATGATTTGCATGTAATGGCCTTTCAGCTTTAAAGCCTGGCTGCTTCCTGCCTGGGGGAATCCTTTGTTGGGAGGTGTTAGCTGGCCTAAGTGGACCCTGCCTGTCCCCCCAGGCACCATTGTGGCTGAGGAGGTTGCTATGACATGAAAGGGGCGGGCCTAAAGGGTGCGGGGCCTACCCTTCTGACTGGCAGCCAGGGGGAGAACTGCTCTTCCTTGTCCCCTGAAATTTGGATTTATTTTTCTAGGTTTTTTTATGGAAAGACATAGATTGGATGACTATGTCTTTTGTGGCCAAATTTGGTGTGATTTGGTAAAGTGGTTTTATTGTTTACTCCATGGGAAAAATGCACATTACATTTTTATATATATAGATATATTATATATTCCATATTACTAATATTACAGTATAGGGGTATAATACAATATAGGAATATATAATGCTAATATTGTGCTATGCTAATAATATAATATATTGTATGTGCATATCATTTGCAAACCGCTCTTGAGTCCCCTTCAGGGTGAGAAGGGCGGGTTATAAATGTAGTAAATAAATAATAAATAAATTCCCAAAAAGCTCAGGCAAAAGCAAACGGATGCAATTTCTCCATGCTTGTGTATTTTTTTCCTTAAACATTGTTGCAATTTTGACGTTTTTTGGCTGTAGGTCTTGTATTTTTCCTCTATGAAATGTTGAAGAGTATGTACTAAATTTGTTAGTTTTATGGATCCATAGAACCGGCACTGGGTTTGGTTCAAAAAGATATTTAAACTTGCCTGCAATCGAGACAAAGAAGGTTTGAAACAGCTCAATATTATATTTGGAGGACCCTTCATAAATGGAATGGAAACGATATTTATTTCAAGCCATTTCTCCCTCAAATGCTGAGCAAATCCATACTGGCTTAGCCTCATATCCCAGTCATAAACCTTTAAACCACATGCTGGACCTTGTCCGGCTTGTTAATGTAACTGGCACTAAATGGGACAATAACAGAGATTTGCCATGAAGTTTAAGGCCTAAATTCCAACTACAGAAAGTCCATTGAACTTGTGGAATTTACTTATGCCAAAAAGAATGACTCCAGATGATTTATATCATGTTAAGTTGGCATAATTGAAGATTTTCCATACCTTGGTTCTGACATTAATCAGAATGGATTAATGGAAGTGCAGCATTGAAGGAACTAGATAAGATCCTGAAATGGAATGATAGGATGCCTTGCAAATGTGTGCATATTTGTCGTTATATTATTCAAAAAAAAGGAAAAACAAATCTGGTGTTCACTGTTTCCTCCCCAGGCTGGGAAACAAAGGATATGAACGCACGTTCATTAATATTCTCTCAGGCCACTAATTCAATAAGTTCATTAAAAAATCAGTTAATGTAGCTTTCTCTTTCATCCCGAGTCAAAGTCCGTGAAGTAGATTAGTAAATCTGTCAGTTTCGGTTTTTCCCAAGTTCGGTTTTTTAAAATCTCAAGTTCTCTCTATTACATAAAGGAAGAAATATGTTAATTTTTAGGCTCTTATCCAACATGTATTAAAAGAGAATACTATCTATACATAGTCCCAAGTTAGATTGCTGAATCAAGATAAACATAGTCGAACAGATCAGACGTGTTACTGGAATCACCATGCATTGTGGTGACTCCAGTGCTCAGTGGGGAAACCCATTGGCCCACACTCCACATCACCTGACTTCCTCCACTACCTCATCCCATGGAGAAAGTGTCCACCACTTGATTCTCCCCATTGACTCCTATTGAACCCATTGGTCCACACTCCACATCACCCGGCTTCCTCCACCACCTCATCCCATGGAGAAAGTGTCAGTGTCGCACCTCAGATTAGTTCACCTTGCTGTTGACACCAAGCCACACACAGAAGATAGTCTTTTGTAATTTTATTGAGCAAAAGCAGAATATCTATATATATATATAAAACGGTAATGAAATTTCGGCCTAGGACAAAACAACAAAACTACACATCCCAGAAACATTAAACTTGGCAGCACAACTCCTCATCCATGCCTCTACGTTCATACAACAAAAAGCTCCAGCTACTCCAGAAAATGGCCAGGATTTGAGACTGAAAGCCTATTCACTGCTATTCCACCTGGCCAACAAAGGATTCCCATAAGCCACAGCAACGCGTGGCCGGGCAAAGCTTTTATATATATATATATATATATATATATATATATATATATATATATAAAATAGCAAAGCAGGCGGAAATATAGTTCACAAAGTAGTTGTAAAATAGAGTCAATAGATCCAATAATCCCGTAGGCAAAAAACAAAAGTCCATTTCCAAAGATATAATAGTCCACAGGTTACAAGGATTCATAAAGAGGAAAATTTCCAAGGCATGAAGACATAGACCATCCACTCTGATGAAGCGAGAATTTGCTTTGACAGAGATTTGTCTCTCAACACACAGTTTTAAAAGCAATCCAAAAATGCATTTCTCTTCCCCTCAGTGGCCTCCCGTTTTCCAGCTAATCTCAGGCTACGCCGAGGCATTCCTTTCCATTGCAAACGATCTGCCCGAGATAGCAGTGGAGCTTCCTGACTGTCAAGGTGAAATGGTTCATTATCTTGCACCTGAACAGGAGCCTGAGAGAAATCCAGCTCATTATTTCCCATGGGAATGTCTCCCTGGTTTTTATCTATGACAGGCTGGTTCAAGAGTTCATCCACAGGCTGCGCTTCTGAACCAGCCTGTATAACTCCATGATTTCCCATCCCCCTGACATCATCCTGGAATTCACCTTGCATCCCATCACTCTGGCTCTGCTGCTGCTGAGTCACAACAGTCAGCCACTTGATTTCCCCCATTGACTCCTATTGAACCACACTATTCATCACCTGGCTTCCTCCACCACCTCATCCAATGGGGGAAGTGTCCGCCCCTTGACTTCTCCCTCCATTGACTCCTATTGAACACAAGAAGTTTCCCGCCAGTTCCTTGATAGTTTTACAATAGAGCCCCCCCCCCCCCCCCGGAAGTAGTTTTACATCATGGGATGGGAGCCTGTGGGTTCAGTTAAACTATCAAGGAGCCCGCATATGCCACCAAAAACTACGCCATGTGATGAGATCAAGTGTCTCAGTTAAGGCAAATCATAGTCCCGTTCCCTTCTGTTTTGGTCAGACCTCATCTGGAATAACCCTGTGTTCAGTTCTGGGAAAACAAATGAAGAAGGATATTGATAAGATGTTGTCCAGAGAAGGTGACCAAAATGGTCAAAGGTCTGGAAACCATGGAACTCTCCAAGGAGTAGGAAGTTGGTTGAGTTTATCATGCAGAGGAGAAGGTTGAGTGGGGACATGAAAGCCATGTGAAAGGAGGCAAGCTTGTTTTACACTGCTCCAGAGACCAGAACATGGAGCAATGGAATTAAATTGCAGGTAAAAAAAATACCACCTAAACATCAAGGAGAATGTCCTGATGGTAAGAGCTGTTGAACAGTAGTGGAGACTCTTTCTCTGGAGGGTTTTGAACAGAGTCAGGATGGCCACCTAGCAGGAGAGCTTTAACTGGCAGAATGGGGCTGGATTGGATGGCCCTTGGTACGTCTTCCAACTATAATAGTGGTTCTCAACCTGGGGTCCCCAGATGTTTTTGACCTTCAACTCCCAGAAATCCTAACAGCTGGTAAACTGGCTGGGATTTCTGGGAGTTGTAGGCAAAAAACATCTGGGGACCCCCAGGTTGAGAAACACTGAACTATACAATCCCATGCATATGGTAGTCCTGGAGATGTCCATATTTGTTTTGCAATGTCTCTTGCGTGGCAGAGCTATCATCTCATCTCAATAATTACAGTGCCTTTGCATTTTTCTCTTTTCCTCTTCTCTCCAGCCCAGAACTGCAGTTACGTTTTGCAAGGTCCAAACGGGACGATACAGAGCCCAGGATTCCCGTACGGCTATCCAAATTATGCAAACTGTACATGGACAATCACCACCAACGAGCAGAACCGAGTGCAGCTTGTATTCCAGTCCTTTGCCCTCGAAGAAGATTTCGACGTGTTGTCCGTTTACGACGGGTTGCCCCAGCAGGAGAATCTAAGAACCAGGTAGGGGAAAGCACAGAGTCATTCTCCGAGGTGGTTTTTATGGTTGCCCCACTTGGAAGGAGAACGTTCATAAACACGTCAAGATGTTTGTTTGTTGGATTTAAGCACTTAGGTGGAAGGTTTATGGTTCAATAAAAGCGAGGGTTTATTCTTCCAACTGGGGAGTTATCTCAACTGTTTGGATTTCACAGGCTTGATAAGGAGTGGAAGAAAAATATTGTTGAAAAGTGTTTACTGGTGCAGCTTTATCAGCACTGTTCATTCTTGAGGCATCTGGAGAAGTTAATATGAAGATAGAGGCTTAAACTTGAGCTAGACACTTCTCAAAACCGATTCCTTCTTTGCAGGTCTTTGTTATGGTTTGACAGACCAATGCTTGGCAAGTTCTGAAAGTTGTATATTCCAACTATCAATATGGCAGGGACAGTCCCAGTTAACCACCTACCACCCTACATTTTCAGACCCAGTTTCCATCTTCTCTGCCTCAGAAAGTGGTGGAGGCTCCTTCTTTGGAGACTTTTTAAGCAGAGGCTGGATGGCCTTCTGTCTGGGGTGCTTTGAATGTGATTTTCCTGCTTCTTGGCAGAATGGGGTTGGACTGGATGTCCCACGAGGTCTCTTCCAACTCTACAGTTCTATGATTCTAATGCCTAGATGACCACACTTTGTCAAACTCTAGTCTCTTTTATTGTTGTGTTCTATATCTACATGGTTCTGGTTGCTTTTTGAGATGTTTAGCCTGGTATATTGAGTCTGGAGAAGAGAAGGTGAAGAAGTGGTGTGATATGTTTAAATATTCAAAAGAACGTCACATTGAGGACACCTCCCAACAAAGGATTCCCCTAGAGAGGAAATAACCACGCTTTGAAACTGCAAGGTCATTCAATGCTAATCAAGGTGACTAATTACAACGTTCATACTTGCCTCCACAAACAAAAACCCACTTAGGACGACATCACAGCAACGCGTGGCCGGGCACAGCTAATAATATAATAATAATAATAATCATCATCATCATCTATATATATAAAAGAGTGATGGCATCACGGCGACCCACAAAACAACAAAACTACAGGCCCCCCAACCTCAAAATTTGACGACACAACCCATCATCCACGCCTCTAGGTTGATACAACAAAAAGAAAAGAAAAATAATGTCCTAATTAGAGAGAGAGGAATAATTGCTTTTATCCAATTGCTGCCAGTTAGAAGGCCAAGCTCCCCCAACTTGGTCTCCTAGCAACCCAATAAAAAATAATAAAAAACACTAAAAAATTAATACAATAAAATACCATAATAACAAAAAATAACTAAAAATTGTACAAGAAAATAATAAAATATAATGAATAAAAAGATAGCTTACAATAAAATTAATTAAAAAATACAAATAACGTCAAATAAAAATTACACAACAATTTTTAACCAATACCACCACCACTTTGCCACAGCAACGCGTGGCCGGGCACAGCTAGTAATAATAATAATAATAATAATAATAATAATAATAATAATAATAATAATAATATAACCTCTGAGGATGCCTGCCATAGATGTGTGCGAAACGTCAGGAGAGAATACTTCTGGAACATGGCCACACAGCCCGAAAGACATACAACAACCCAATAATAATAATAATAATAATAATAATAATAATAATAATAATAATATGTTGTTGTTGTTGTTGTTGTTGTCCAAACCAGAGTTTGGAGTTTCAGCTCCTAGAATCCCTGATAACTGGCAAAAACAGTTGCAACTCCTGGGAGTTGAAGTCCAAAACACTGACAAGCAAACAGTTGTATTCCTGTTTGAGTGTGGATAAGTTAACAGAAAAATAAAAGCAGCTACACAATTACTCTCTTTGAGTGTTCCTGTTGAACTCTAGAAAGCTTCACAGGTTTCAGTGCTAGCACCCAAAAAAACCTAAATTTGTTTGGGAGACGAACAATGCAATGCGCCAAGATGCCTAGCGAGCTCATTGAATGTTTTATAATGTCCGTGACATTCCAACTGCACAATTGCTATAGATGTGAAAATTGAGTTTTTAAATTACCATTTTAAGTATGCCTGTTAGAGAGGCAAAGACGTAGCTGGCAGGTCTGGCACATTCTTTAAGCTCAGAAGGAATGAGGTTCGCATCATAGAACTGCTGTTTCTGAGGACTGTGAGAAGCAAGGCTGGGAAAGATCACTTTTGCCCCTTCGAAAGCTGGCCATACTGGGCTGGGTATTCAAAGGACAATGGTCCATCTTTAGAGAAATGCACCTGAAATGGTCAAAGTTCTGGAAGCCTTATGAGGAGCAACTTTGGGAACTGGATATGTTTGGCTTGGAGAAAAGAAATCTGAGAGGAGACATGAGAGCCATGCTTAAATATTTGGAAGGATGATAATTGAGGTCACTTTTGAGTAACCACCATGAGGACTGGTGATAATGGGAATTGCAAACCAACAGCACTTGTGGATCAGAGGTTGGGGAAAGGTTAAAGTAATGGAGCAGCTCTTGAATATTTTATGTAAAGATCCTAAAAATCCCTTATCTAGATGACCCTTACTCAAAAATCTTGTTTTTCCATGAAAGTGTTGACAGGACATGTTCTGCCTGACATTTGCTCTTTGCTCACAATATAAGGTCATGCAAACTGCAGTAATGATTTGGCTGCTGGATGATGCATACGTGGGATGAACTATGAACATGTCACCTGAGGATAGTGCATACGTGGAGCAAACTATGGACACTTCACCTGATGTGATGAGTAATGAGTTATATAAGTTACAAGGCAACTACGCATGTCCAAAAGGATTATAATAGTCAGCAAATTCCATTGTCAGTTAGCTTTCTGCGCATGCGTCTGTAAAATTGTATAAATTGGAAAGCCACTACAGGCAAGGGGTGGCATTGCGGTTTTTTTGGGCATTAGCTAACATTGTCACCTGCTCTTGGCCAAAAGTAAACTATCTTGAAGACAACTTCTGCTGTCAGTCTGCTTTCTTCACCAAATGAAATTCCACAACAAAAGGACATTTTAATGTTAGACATCATATCCATAAGCCTTGTATCTCAAATCAAACCAGTCTCCTGAGTAAACAGAACAAACTGGATGTGACTGTATCCCAACTCCCATGGTCTAGTCATGATGTCCAATGATGAGGAACACAGGAGTTGTAGTCCAGCATCTGGAGGGCAACATAAAAGGACATGGTGGGCCTTGAGTTTGACACATGTGGGTCTAATAGAAGCCAAAACGTTGGGAAAGTCTGTATTAGGCAGAGCAAAGTGGTTAGGTGGATCTATAATTGACTAAGCGAATGAATCCAAAGGGTGATTCTCACCAATGTGTCATCTTCATCTTGGAAAGAAGTCACGAGTGGAGTGCCATCAGCAGGGTTCCGTCCTGGGCCCGGTTCTGTTCAACATCTTTATTAACGACTCAGACAAAGGGTCAGAAGGCACGATCATCAAGTTTGCAGACGACACCAAACTGGGAGGGATAGCTAACACTCCAGAAGACAGGAGCAGAATTCAAAACGATCTTGACAGACTAGAGAGATGGGCCGAAACTAACAAAATGAAGTTCAACAGGGATAAATGCAAGATACTTCACTTCAGCAGAAAAAATGGAATGCAAAGAGACAGAATGGGGGACGATGCCTGGCTTGACAGCAGTACGTGTGAAAAAGACCTTGGAGTCCTCGTGGACAACAAGTTAAATATGAGCCTACAATGTGATGCAACGGCTAAAAAAGCCAATGGGATTTTGGCCTGCATCAATACGGGTATAGCATCTAGATCCAGGGAAACCATGCTCCCCTCTGTTCTGCCTTGGTCAGACCACACCTGGAATCACACTGTGTCCAATTCTGGGCACCACAATTTACGGGAGATGTTGACAAGCTGGAAAGTGTCCATAGGAGGGTAACTAAAATGATCAAGGGTCTGGAGAACAAACCCTACGAGGAGCGGCTTAAAGAATTAGGCATGTTTAGCCTGCAGAAGAGAAGGCTGAGAGGAGACATGATAGCCATGTACAAATACGTGAAGGGAAGTCATAGGGAGGAGGGAGCAAGCTTGTTTTCTGCTGCCCTGCAGACTAGGATGCGGAACAATGGCTTCAAACTACAGGAAAGGAGATTCCACTTGAACATCAGGAAGAACTTCCTCACTGTGAGAGCTGTGGAACTCTCTCCCCCGGCCTGTGGTGGAGGCTCCTTCTTTGGAGGCTTTTAAGCAGAGGCTGGATGGCCATCTGTCGGGGGTGCTTTGAACGTGATTTCCTGCTTCTTGACAGAATGGGGTTGGAATGGATGGCCCATGAGGTCTCTTCCAACTCTACTATTCTATGATATTGGGAAAATATATTTCTGGATAATACTGCAAGGAGAACAGCAGTAAGCTTTTCCCTCAGCTGAAGCTAGAGCTGTGTGTCTTATAGCCTCTCATAAATCCCTGTTGACATCAACTCTCACAAACGTTGGAGTCTTCTCACCAGTGTTAATGAAAGGCTCAGTTTCCATTCTCTAAGGTGGAATGGCGCTGAGGAAGAACTTCTTGTCCTTCAACCTAGGCAGCAAAATATCTGCTGGGAGGCCGTCCTTTCTTGTCGTGTCTCGCCGAGTGGAGAATGTTCCTTCCCCGGGAGAGATGCTCTCACTTCCCAAGTTGATGGCGATCTCATTCAGGAGCAAGCTCAGGCTGCGATAATGAGTGGAGGTGACCTCGCCTCGCTGCTCTCGGCTGCGCATTATCTGGGTGAATTTCCGTGCGGCCCCGTTTTTTTTTGCGATTGGGTCGGTTGTTGACAACTCGTCATTGTCTCCTCTGACCTTGAAGTCATCCTGTGTTACATTATACAGGAAGCCATTTGCTCCCTGGCAGAACTTCAGAACAAGTCCCACAACCCTTCAGCGCCTCGGTGAGCTCGGCTGGAAGAATCTGGGTTAAAGAAGCAGAAACAACAGTGAAAACCAGATGTTCTGGTAGTGTGAGAGAGGAGCCAAGCCTATCGGTAAATAAATCATGGCCCATGCTTGTGACAACTGGGAGTTTACAGAGCCTGTGTGTGTATTTAAATCAGAGATGGGGCTTGTTTTTACTTAGGCGATCCCTCGTAGGTTGAGGATGATGGTCCTCCGTTTCTGGGGTCTAGGTGGCTGAAGAGACCCATTCTTGATCTGCATGTTCTCCCGCAGTGAGGACATCGGTTTCCAGGTGGAAGGCAGTCCCGGTCAGGGTTGGCTTGATGCTCCTTCCTCTTGGCACATTTCTCCCTTAAGCCCTCCATTCGTGCCTCTTTGAACTCCACAGCACTGCTGGTCACAGCTGACCTCCAGCTCAAGGGCCAGGGCATCCCAGTTCTCAGTGTCTATGCCAAAGTTTTTAAGGTTGGCTTTAAGCCCATCTTTCAATCTCATTTCCTGCCCATCAACATTACGTTTCCCGTTCTTGAGTTTGGAGTAGTTCTTGAGTTTGGAGATGGTGATTGGGCATTCAGACAACGTGGCCAGTCCAGCGGAGTTGATGGCGTAGGAGCATCGCTTCAATGCTGGTGGTCTTTGCTTCTTCCAGCACGCTGACATTTGTCCGCCTTTCTTCCCAAAAGATTTGCAGGATTTTTCTGAGGCAACGCTGATGGAAACGCTCCAGGAGTTTGGTGTGACGTCTGTAGACCGTCCACGTTTCGCAGGCGTAGAGCAGGCTTGGGAGGGGAATGGCTTTATAAACAAGCACCTTGGTATCTCTATTGATGTCCTGATCATCAAACACTCTCTGCTTCATACGGAAAAATGCTGCACTCGCAGAGCTCAGGCGGTGTTGTATTTCAGTGTTGGTGTTGACTTTTGTGGAGAGGTGGCTGCCAAGGTAGCGGAAATGGTCAACATTTTCTAATGTGACACCATTAAGCTGTATTCCTGGCATTGCAGAGGGATTAGCTGGTGCCTGTTGGAAGAGCACTTTGGTTTTCTCAATGTTCAATGAGAGGCAGAGCTTCTCGTATGCTTCTATGAAGGTGTTTAAAGTGGCTTGTAGGTCTTCTTCTGAATGCGCACAGACTACGTTGTCATCGGCATATTGGAGTTCTATAATAGATGTTGTGGTGACCTTGGTTTTGGCTTTCAGTCTGCTGAGGTTAAATAGCTTGCCATCTGTCCGATTGATGATTTCCACTCTGGTTGGAAACTTCCCATTAACAAGGTGAAGTATCATAGCGATGAAGATGGAAAATAAGGTAGGGACAATAACACATCCCTGCTTGACACCCGATTCCACCTTAAATGGGTCACTTTGGGAGCCATTGTTGTCCAAGACTGTTGCCATCATGTCATCATGGAGGAGCCGAAGGATGTTCACAAATTTGTCAGGGCACCCGATTTTTTGGAGGATGGTCCACACTAGTTGACTGGACATGAAAAAGCTACTTGATTCCATCCACAGTAAGGTGGAGATTTGATAAGTCGGATACTCCAAAGGTGCATCTACAGTGTAGAGTTGTTGTAGTTTGACACCAATGTAACTGCCGTGGCTAAATGATATGAAATTATAGGTGTTGCTATTGTACAAGGTCTTTAATAGGCTTGTGCATAGATTCGGAGTTGTCAGTTCCCTTCGGCTAGTCCAGCTTGTTTGGCTCGGCCAAATGGCCGTAACGGCAAGGGCCCAGCTGTCATGTTTTCCCATCTGTAACAAGACCACGTGGCAGCCAATCAAACTGAGAGAAAGTACAATGGGCTCTCCGTTGTCCCCATGTCACAACAAGATTTAGAGAATAAGGCTAAAGATTTTTTTTTGCTTGTTTCAAAGAATTTAATTTTTTGTGCTTACTGGATGATACAAAATGTTCCGAACTTACCAAGAAAACAGGAAACCGTGGATAACATCAAAGCCTTATTGCAACAAGCTTTTCCCACTGTACCCGCTCTATAATCTCCAGGGCAATTATGTGGCCATATCTCCAGAATCATGCCATAGAATCATCCAGAAGACCTAGGCAATTTCTAGAGAGGGTGTTTTTTATCAGGGGTAGTTTGGTGAAGCTGTGGGTCTTGGTTCTGGAAGTGGGGATGTCCTCTATTCTGTTCATTCTTGGTTCTTCCCATTGTTCCATATTGGCTCAGGAAGCCAATCCTACATTTTAGTGCTGGCTTCTCCTTGTTATACTATTTGTTTGTTTGAGGCAGCACAGCTGCCAATGCAGAAGTGCTCTTTCTTTTCCAGGCTATCGGTTACAGATCTCCCTCTTCCAAAGGTACACCATCCATCATCGAAGTCCTAGCCTCAGAGATGGATGACTGTGCATCATTTATCAAAGCTCATGCACTAGTTTGCTGGCCAGACAAGGGAAGAAAAATACGATTGGGGTAATGTCTTTGGAAGGCAGCAAATGCACAACTGTAAGAGGTAAACTGCCTGTTAAAGACAGTGTGGTCTAGAGCTTTGAGTGTTGGACTGGGAGTCTGGGACATGAGGATTTGACTCCCCACTTAGCCTGGGAAAATCATCTTCTGTCATCCTAATGGCAGTAATAATTCCTGCCAAGAAAAACTAGGAGAAGGCAATTATAACAATGACAAGACAGACAACAGATATAGGCTTTCCCATCTTTCGGCATCTTAGGCGTCTGTGCTCGGTTCCGGCCACCAGGAGGCGCTGTCGCTCCATCTCCCTGCCAAAGAGCTTTCTTTGTTTGTAAACATCCTCCTTTTTCTGATCGAAACATCGAGCCTAAATGCCTCCCCGCTTTCATGTGGTTACTATTTATCTACTCCCACTTGTTTTCAAACTGCTAGATAGGCAGAAGCTGAGCTAGAGGTAAGGAGCTCACCCTGACCTGGGCTTCGGACTCTCAGCCTTCGAGTTGGCAAGATTGATTGCAGCTTGGTGATTAACCTGCTGTACTAAAGCCTAGTATATATGTAGTATATATGCATTGCCTGGTTATGCATTCTCTTTGTGGGTCTTTCTTTCCCCCCTCCCTTTCCTTCATACACCTTCCCCCTCTTTTCTTTTCTTTTCTTTTCTTTTCTTTTCTTTCTTTCTTTCTTTCTTTCTTTCTTTCTTTCTTTCTTTCTTTCTTTCTTTCCCTTGCTTTTCCTTATATACCTTCCCCCCTTCCTTCCTTCCTTCCTTCCTTTGTTCCTTCCTTTCTTTTGTCCTTCTCTTTCTTTCTTTCTTTCTTTCTTTCTTTCTTTCTTTCTTTCTTTCTTTCTTTCTTTCTTTCTCGCTCTCTCTCTCTCTCTTTCTTTCTTTCTTTCCCTTGCTTTTCCTTATACACCTTTCCCCTCTTCTTTCCTTCCTCCCTTCCTCCCTTCCTTTCTTTTTTCCTTGCTTTTCCTTATATACCTTCCCTCTCTTCCTTCCTTCCTTCCTTCCTTCCTTCCTTCCTTCCTTCCTTCCTTCCTTCCTTCCTTCCTTCCTTCCTTCCTTCTCTTTCTTCTTTCTTTCTTTCTTTCTTTCTTTCTTTCTTTCTTTCTTTCTTTCTTTCTTTCTTTCTTTCTCTCTCTCTCTCTCGCTCTCTTTTTCTTTCTTCCCTTGCTTTTCCTTATATAACTTTCCCCTCTTCTTTCCTTCCTTCCTTTCTTTTTTCCTTGCTTTTCCTTATATACCGTCCCTCCCTCCCTCCCTCCCTCCCTTCCTTCCTTCCTTCCTTCCTTCCTTCCTTCCTTCCTTCCTTCCTTCCTTCCTTCCTTCCTTTTGCCCTTCTTTCTCTTTCTTTCTTTCTTTCTTTCTTTCTTTCTTTCTTTCTTTCTTTCTTTCCGTCCTTCCTTCCTTCCTTCCTTCCTTCCTTCCTTCCTTCCTTCCTTCCTTCCTTCCTTTTGTCCTTCTTTTTCTTTCTTTCTTTCTTTCTCTTTCTTCCTTTCTTCCTTCCTTCCTTCCTTTCTTTCTTCCTTCCTTCCTTCCTTCCTTCCTTCCTTCCTTCCTTCCTTCCTTCCTTCTCGCTCTCTCTCTCTCTTTCTTCCCTTGCTTTTCCTTATATACCTTTCCCCTCTTCCTTCCTTCCTTCCTTCCTTCCTTCCTTCCTTCCTTCCTTCCTTCCTTCCTTCCTTCCTTCCTTTTTCTCTTCCCTAATTTCTCCCTTCCTTTCCTTCCTTTGTTCCTTCTTCCTTCCCTTCTTTCTCTTTTTCCTCCTCTCCCCATACCTCGCCTTTCTTTTCCTTCCTTCCTTCCTTCCTTCTCTCCTTTTCCCTTTCTTCTCTTTTCCTCCTTTTCCTCAACATCATAACCATCAAGATCCCTTCTACCTTATTATGGGATCCTTGGCCCCGGCATCAAAGAAGGCATTTGCTAGGACGGTTACAGTAAGCTGAGGGGAAGCCGCCTGCTCCCTGATGCATTATTCAGGGAGTATCTTTTGGCAATCGCTCTCTGTTCCATGGCAGCCACTGAGCCTGGTGCCAGAAGGATACATCATTTTGTTAATAATGTCCATCTGAGATCGGCAAATAAATGCCTTTGGCATCAGGAGAATAAGAGCCCTGAACATTTTTTTTTTGCAGCTGTAAAACCTGTCCTCTTTGGCAGAATCTTTTAGCTGATGAAAGAAATAATGTTATTGCTATTATTACAGTTATGGAAACCTTGTATTGTGCAGTTGTCGGCCTCCACTAATAATTATCAACCAGGTTAGTCATTTTAAAGATCATTCTTCCAAATTATTAGTCTGATTAACGGTTCACTTATTCTCGCAAAGTTTGATTGTGACGGCCGTTGCCTAGTTGTGCCAAAATCTTGAAATTCATTATGGTTTTTATTAAATGGAGAGATCTGCAAGTCCATTCTGCTTAATAACACTATCCTCATTTGTCTCATTTGCTCTCAAGGACCTATCACGAACAAACCAATGGATTATATGAATCGGCTGGGTCTGGACATGGTTGGTCATACCTTAAGCACGAATACCATGCTTTGACCCTAACTCAGGGGTCCCCAAACTAAGGCCTCCAATGTCATTGACCTGGCCCCTGTCCTAAACTTTAATCTTAGGGTTGACCTAAGTATACCTGGTCTTTGGAGGTCTCTTTGCTTACTTATGACTTTTGAGATTGTCTAGATGGTCTTTGGAGGCCTCTTTGCTTATCTATGTCCTTATGAGACCATCTAAATGGCTTTTGTAGGTCACTTTCCTTATCTATGGTCCTATGAAACCATCTAGATGGTCTTTAAGGGTCTCTTTCCTTATCTATGGTCTTATGAGACCATCTAGATGGTATTTGGAGGCCTCTTTGCTTAGCTACGGCCGTATGAGACCATCTAAATGGCTTTTGTAGGTCACTTTCCTTATCTATGGTCCTATGAGATGGTTTAGATGGTCTTTGAAGGGTCCCTTTCCTTACCTATGGTTTTATGAGATTGTATTTCTGCATTCCTGAGCGATGGCCATCCAGCCTCTGCTTAGAAACCTGCAAAGAGATAGACTCTGCCAAACTTCAGGATGTGCTTACTGGATGATAGAAAATGTTCCCGAACTTACCATGAAAAAAAGGAAACCATGAATAACATCAAAGCCTTATTGCAACAAGCTCTTGAAGAGCTCTTATTGTCAGAATATGCTTCTTCATATTCAGATGGAATCCCTTTTTTCTGCAATTTGAATCCATTGCTTTGTCTCCTTGTCTCTATCGCAGCTTCTCACCTCCCTAATCCAATCTCCTTTCAGATATTTTGGAGCCCTCGGTGGCACAGCGGGTTAAACCTGAACTTGCTGACCAAAAGGTTGGTGGTTCAGATCCAGGGAGCAGGGTGAGCTCCCGCTGTTAGCCCCAGCTTCTGCCAACCTAGCAGTTAGAAAACATGCAAATGTGAGTAGATCAGTAGGTACTGCTCCAGTGGGAAAGTAATGGCACTCCATTCAGTCATGCCAATGGCCACATGGCCTTGGAGGTGTCTATGGACAATGCCGGCTCTTCAGCTACGAAATGGAGATGAGCACCAACTCTTAGAGTCGGACACGACTAGATTCAATGTCAGGGGAAAACCTTTACCTTCAAATATTTAAACATGGCTGTCAAGGATGCTGCCAATGTCACTGAAATGCATATCCATCCCTATTTCCATACTGAGCCAAACATGGAAGCATTGTTTTTTTTTTTAAAAAAAAAAGTCTATTAGTTCTTTTCTACTATTGTGATACACAGACATAGTGACAATGAGACAGACAAGACTACATATTGTATGACAACCAAACAGAAGTGATTCTGACCCAACTGACATGAAAAAAGGAGAAGGGAAGGGAGAGGGGAGGAAGATAGTATTATTATAAAGATATAATAATAATAATAATAATAATAATAATAATAATAATAATAATAATAATAATAATCAGTAAGAGAGAGAGAGAGAGAGAGATAATATATATATATCTATTTATGTGTATATAGATAGATATAGATATATACAGTAGAGTCTCACTTATCCAACATAAACGAGCCGGCAGAACGTTGGATAAGCGAATATGTTGGATAATAAGCAGAGATTAAGGAGAAGCTTATTAAACACCAAATTAGGTTATGATTTTACAAATTAAGCACCAAAACATCATATTATACAACAAATTTGACAGAAAAAGTAGTTCAGTAGGCAGTAATGCTACGTAGTAATTACTGTATTTATGAATTTAGCTCCAAAATATCACGATGTATTGAAAACATTTGACTACAAAAATGTGTTGGATAATGCAGAATGTTGGATAAGCGAAGTGAGACTCTACTGTATATATAAAAATAAGAACGGATTGCCTAAGATGTCCTATGAATGGATACACAAGGACGTTAATATATATATATATATATATATATATATATATATATATACACACACACACACACACACACACACACATGTCTATATATAAACGTGGGAATATATATACAGTAGAGTCTCACTTATCCAACACTCGCTTATCCAACGTTCTGGATTATCCAACGCATTTTTGTAGTCAATGTTTTCAATATATCATGATATTTTGGTGCGAAATTCATAAATACAGTAATTACTATGTAGCATGACTGCGTATTGAACTACTTTTTCTGCCAGATTTGCTTAATTTGTAAAATCATAACCTAATTTGATGTTTAATAGGCTTCTCCTTAATCTCCCCTTATTATCCAACATATTCTCTTATCCAACGTTCTGCCGGCCCATTTATGTTGGATAAGTGAGACTCTACTGTATGTTTATATATCACATTGTAAACAGTAACACAAACACAACCCCAAACCCCTTGTGTGAACATAAAAGTTGGCTTTTGGCTTTGGCCTTGGCTCTCTGTTGATGTGGAAATCCTTCTGTGCCCTCGCTCACCTTGTTCCTTTACTCCTTTTGCAACCCCTGCAGAAAATCCAAAATAGCCGTATTCAAGGAAATTACACACCTATGCCTTGGCCTTTGTGAAAGGCGAACCTTGCTGTGCGGGAAGGACGTGGGAAGCTTATTATTTTACTCTTATTTTGTCATGTCGCATTAAGCTGCCCGGTGTTAAATGCACCCACGTCTGTGTGCGTCCGTCGAAATGTAATAAACTATGAACCGTTTGTTTCGCCGAGATATTCACCTGGGAAAGGTCTGCTACGCAAAGGTCCTGTCATATCCCGGCAGAGCGGTTCTGCATATTTATTTGTGACTTTGACACTCCCTCCTGTCTAGGACAAGAAAGAGAAAGGAAGGTCAGAGCTGGTCTTGAGTAAAATGAGTCAGCACAACGGTTAGGAATTGGCGCGCTTGCCTGGGACCAGATTTGTTTCACTTGCTTCTTCTAAGAGATTGCCTTTTTTAAAATGCTGCCTTTCAGCCAAATAGCCGAAAATGACTGCAAGTCTGCATTAAACAGCAAATGGTTGCCATTAAAACAAAGCCCAAAGCTTAGGGAACAAAAAGCAGCTTTGGTGCATCAATTCGAGGTAGAGTTTGGGTAAGCCTTTGTCCAAGATGCTTCTGATTGCAAGTGTTCTGCGTTTTGGATTGGAATGATTTGTGTTTAAGACTGAAAAAGCTCCCCTTGGCTTATACTCGGGTGAGGTTCCTAGTTGACTTATATTTGGATCAGCTTATGGTACATTTATTATTTTTCTCTATTATTATTGGTATTATTACATTTATTATTTTTCTCTATTATTGTTGCTACTATTACATTTATTTTACTCTATTTTTATTATTATTATTAATACATTTATTATTTCACTCTGATCTTATTATTATTATTATTATTATTAGTAAGGTAAAGGTTTCCCCTGACGTTAAGTCCAGTTGTGACTGACTCTGGGGGTTGGTGCTCATCTCCATTTCTAAGCCGAAGAGCCGGCATTGTTCATAGACACCCCCAAGGTCATGTGGCCGGCATGACTGCATGGAGCGTCATTACCTTCCCGCCAGAGCGGTACCAATTGATCTACTCACATTGGCATGTTTTTAAACTGCTAGTTTGGCAGGAGCAGGAGCTAACAGCGGGTGCTCACTCCGCTACCGGGATTTGAACCTGGGACCTTTCGGTCTGCAAATTCAGCAGCTCAGTGCTTTAACGCACTGTGCCACCAGGGGCCCCAACAATAATGGAGAAAAATAATAAATGTACCATATATTCTCGAGTATAAGCTGAGCCAAATATAAACCAACAAGGACCCTCACTTGAGTATATTCGTAAATACAGTAATTACAACATAACATTAGGTAAAGGTTTTCCCCTAACGTTAAGTCCAGTCGTGACCGACTCTGGGGGTTGGTGCTCATCTCCATTTCTAAGCTGAAGAGCCGGCATTGTCTGTAGACACCTCCAAGGTCATGTGGCCGGCATGACTGCATGGAGCGCCATTAGGGTTAGGGTTATGTTATATAAACATGTATATATACATATATACAATAGAATTTGCAATAATATATAATACTAGCTGTGCCCGGCCACGTGTTGCTGTGGCATTGTCTGGTGGTGTTGGTGAGAAATTGTTGAGGTAGTGGTGGTATTGAATGTCTGTTGTATGGTTGTCTTCATGTTTAGTATGCACACTGAAGTGGATTATATGGCAGTGTGGAGTCAAGATAATCCAGTTCAAAGCAGATAATATAAGATTCTAAATGGGTTATATAGCTGTGTGGAAGGGCCTTGAGTCTACACTGCCATATAATCCAGTGCAAATTAGATAATCTGTGGAAGAGGCCTAAGTGAGGCCTAAATGTGCCTGTCCCCTGGGCTGAGTAGGTTGCTAGGAGACCAAGTGGGCAGAGCTTAGCCTTCTAACTGGAAGCAATTGGATAAAAACTATTATTCCTCTCCCTCTAATTAGGACTTTATTTTTCTTTTCTTTTTGTTGTATCAACCTAGAGCCACGGATGATGGGTTGTGTTGTCAAATTTCGAGGTTGGGGGGCCTGTAGTTTTGTTGTTTTGTCCGCTGCCCTGATGCCATCACTCTTTTATATATATAGATATGGTATATGCATATAATATTAATATTATTTTGTAATACAATATAATACTAATAATACAATGTAATAATATTAATTATATATTATATATTACATGTAATATTATTAATAATATTACAATATATAGATATATTACAATATGGTAATTTATTGCCAGTATTGTGCTATGCTAATAATATAATATTGTATGTAAATTTAATTTGTAAGCCGCTCTGAGTCCCCTTTGGGGTGAGAAGGGCAGGATATAAATGTATTAAATAAATACATAAATAAATAAATATAGAATCTTAGGTAGACGCCAATGTGATGCTCCAAATAATTCGTCTGGCCACCATCACAATGGATCCAGGGCCCTGAATTAAGTAGCTGACATAAACGCACCAAAACACAGGCAAGCCGCCCATACAAATAGAAGATATTTTTAGATCCAACCTTCTGTGTAGTTGTCGAAGGCTTTCATGGCCGGGATCACAGGGTTGTTGTATGTCTTTCGGGCTGTGTGGCCATGTTCCAGAAGCATTCTCTCCTGACGTTTCGCCCACATCTATGGCAGGCATCCTCAGAGGTTGTGAGGTATGGAGAAAACTAAGCAAAGAGGTTAATATATATCTGTGGAAAGTCTAGGGTGAGAGAGGTCAGTGTGAATGTTGTGTAGTTAATCACTTTAATTAGCATTGAAAAGCTTATCTGCTGTCTTCTTCCTGCCTCTGGGGCATTCTTTGTTTAGAGTCGTTAACTGCCCTTGGTTGATTCATGTCTGGAAATCCTCTGTTTTCAGAGTATTGCTTTTTATTTACTGTTCTGATTTTTGAGTTTTTTAATACTGGTAGCCAGATTTTGTTCATTTTCATGGTTTCTTCCAAGGGCAGTTAACGACTCTAAACAAAGGATGCCCCAGAGGCAGGAAGAAGACAGCAGATAAGCTTTTCAATGCTAATTAAAGTGATTAACTACACAACATTCACACTGACCTCTCTCACCCTAGACTTTCCACAGATATATATTAACCTCTTTGCTTAGTTTTCTCCATACCTCACAACCTCTGAGGATGCCTGCCATAGATGTGGGCGAAACGTCAGGAGAGAATGCTTCTGGAACATGGCCACACAGCCTGAAAGACATACAACAACCCTTCTGTGTGTTGCTCCGAAGGGTCTCTCTATCAGTGACCCCAAATGCTGCTCCTAGCTGGTTTTGCAAATTGCTTCTTTGACATGATTTTTTTCCCCTGCTGCTTCAGAAGAGCTGTGATTCAGCCATTTCTGAGTGTTTCTCTTTTTCCGCTCCTGTCTTTCCCCCCCTTCCTACATTGCACATATATACCTGATGATCATTTTGACCTTCAATTAGTGTGATTAATGAGAGAAAGAAAGGGTGGGCAGCTGAATGTAAAAAAATAGAACAGGAGTTAAGAAATTAATGTTTTAAAAAAAAAACCTGAAAAAGAGATGTGTTCTAAATATTGAATGGACAGGAATGCTACACTTTCTCCCTTTTGCATCTCTAGCAAAGCTGGATTCTGCACCATGCCTGATTTATGCCAACGGAGGACATTTGCATAATTTCTCTTAGTTTGCATAATTAATCTCTCTGTTTGCTGCAAAGACGCCTGGTGTAACTAATGTGGGGACATTGAAAACCACTTCCAACCAATACTCGAGTATATACGGTACATATACAATAGACTTGGTGATTATCATGGTTTGGGAAATGGCCAGAGGGATTTGTCCACCCTTCCTGTCCAGGAAATCTCTCAGCGGAGGGAGGAGGTGAATGTCTCTGGTTATATATTGATAAAGAAGTTTATGTATATATATATGAATGAAATAGATGCCATATGTAAAAAAATATAAGTTACCGTATATACTCAAGTATAAGCAATCTGAATATAAGCCGAGGCACCTAATTTTATCACAAAACTGGGGAAACCTATTGACTCGAGTATAAAACGAGGGTGGGAAATGCAGCAGCTACTGGCAAATTTCAAAAATAAAAATAAATATAGATACTAATAAAATTACATTATTTGAGGCATCAGTAGGTTAAATGTTTTTGAATGTTTACATAAAATTGTAATTTATGATAATAATAAGACTTTAGTAAGATAAGATGGTCTAAGTCTGATTATTATCTATATAAGCCGACCCGAACATAAGCCAGCTAGGATCCTCACTCAAGTATAAGCCGAGGGGAGCTTTTTCAGCCCTAAAAAGGGCTGAAAAACTAGGCTTATACTCGAGTATATACAGTATATAGAAAGTCATGAAGAACAGATACAATTTATTGAAGGGTTAGATATTATACACTTTTAGGGGTTTATAGCTGCTGGTGGTTCAGTCTTGATCTTCTGATGCTTTGAACTTGCACAAGTCTATTAAAAAGAGAAAAAAAATTATTTCGGAGCCCTTGGTGAACTATAAATCTTGGGGGGGGGGGGGGTTACCGTGGCTCGATAACAAAAGTTATGGCCATTGCATTTTTTTTTCAGAAAGGCTTTTACAGTGAAAGGCTTTGAAGAAAAGTGTTGCAAGAAGTGTCTTTTAAGTTCTCACAATCTATTATAAAATGTTATATTTTTAATATGGCTACTGGTCTAATTTTGGATTTAATGTTGAACTTTTAATGTTTTTTCAAGCTGGTTTGAGTCTTAGGAAAAGGACAGAATAATAATAATAATAATAATAATAATAATAATAATAATAATAATAAAATAGCTTTATTTATTTATATCCCGCTCCATCTCTCTGAGGGGACTCGGGGCGGCTTACATGAATACACTTGGGTCTCTACATTTAGATGTTTAACTTTTGCAGATCTGATTAATTATCTATGAATTTGATTAATGTGGTAACTCCAGGAGTCTTTAGGTCCCTCAGTGCGACTCTATGGTCAAAGCCTGCCAGAAGCTGACCACAGAATTGTGCTGGAGGATCTAGGTATTCCTAGAGAGGTTTTCTCTCCAGTTAAAAAGAATAGAAGTTTCGGTGGTTTTCCATTTTCACAGGGACCCTGAGCCCTAACACCGGCAAATGTGGAGAGGAACATCTTTAAACTAAAGATGGAGATGAATATGGAGAGAAGTGTACTGGGCGAAATGTGCTAGAGAGAGTTTATTTTATTTATTTACAGTATTTATTTATATTCCGCGGATCACATTGTACACATATAAGGCAAACATTCAATACCATATACACATAGAATAGAGACAGAGACAGACACAGAGGCAATTTAAACCTCTGTTGGGCGGTTGTGGATTTTTCCCCCATACTGTTACCATTCTTTAGAGTTTAGCATTGCAGAGGTGTTTAATCCAGCACTCTGATCACACATTGTACACATATAAGGCAAACATTCAATACCATATACACATAGAACAGAGACAGAGACAGACACAGAGGCAATTTAAACCTCTGTTAGGTGGTTGTGGATTTTTTCCCCATACTGTTACCATTCTTTAGTGTTTAGCATTGCAGAGGTGTTTAATCCAGCACTCTGATCACACAATTGTATCGCCAGCTGTGCATTATCAGAAATAGAGATGGTGTAATGGAGAATTTCAATTTGTTCTCGAGAAATCGTTTCTCCAACATGTATGCTTGGCGAGGCCTCCATTATGAAAATAAGATTGCACAATAAAATTACCCAAAGTATATGTCGCACAGGAGGGGAGGAGAGGATATAAATATGAAAGGCCCCTTTGTAAGCATGACCTTCAAAGTTTCCTGCGCAAGGCACTTCTTCAGATGCTCGGTTTCCCTTTTATCAGAATTAATGGCTGCTTCCGAGAGGTGATACCATCTTAGTAGATCGTTGAAGATACAATAAAATTGTGGAGTGCTACAGCTAGAGAGATCACATGGAAAATTGACAAATCATCCAAAGCCATTGATGTTAATTCATTGCTCCTGCTGGGTCCTTTCAGTGCAAAAAGGAGGAGGAGAACAATGCTGTTGTGAAAAGCTGGATCTGAATTAGAATATTGTGCTCATGGAGACAAGCCAAAGATGCAAAGCGGTGAAAGGGAGACATCTTTGTCTTGAAATGTCATGGAACTGATAGAGCCGAGAACACACTGATTCCCTAAATATAACGGTTGATTATTATTGGCTACATTACTTCTTATTTATTTACAGTATTTATATTCCGCCCTTCTCACCCTGAAGGGGACTCAGGGCGGATTACAATGAACACATATATGGCAAACATTCAATGCCAACAGACAAACAACATACATTAGACAGACTCAGAGGCATTTTTAACATTTTTCCAGCTTCACGATTCCGGCCACAGGGGGAGCTGTTGCTTCACCGTCCAGTAGTTGGCTGTACTTCCTCATTCCTTTCCTCGTGTTTTGCTGGCAGTTTTATGGCGTTGTAAATTAGCCTCCCGCATAAAGCGTCCCTAAATTTCCCTAATTGACAGGTGCAACTGTCTTTCGGGGCTGCATAGGTCAACAGCAAGCCGAGGCTATTAATGGTCGGAGGCTTAACCCGACCCGGGCTTTGAACTCATGACCTCTCGGTCAGTAGTGATTTATAGCAGGTGGTTACTAGCCAGCTGCGCCACAGCCCGGCCCCTTAGGGCAATGATGGGCAACTTTTTGTGCTTGGTGTGTCAAAATTCACCAAAAAACCTAGCATGACTTGGGTGGTGTGTCACTTCGAGAGAAACAACCATAATTTCGCAATATGTATAGTTTAAATAACAAAAATATATAATTGTAATATATAACTATTCAATAAATCAAAAACTATTTACTACCATTATTTCCATGTACAACAATCTATGGTATCTCTTGCAGTTTCCACGCTGATTTCTCTCTATTCTAGTTTCAATGTAGTCATGAGCAATGAATAATATAATAGTAACTAGCTGTGCCCGGCCACGCGTTGCTGTGGCGAAGTCTGGTGGTATGGGAAATAAAGTATTGAGGAATTGGTGGTTGTTAAGGTAAAGGGTAAAGGTTTTACCTTACATTGCGTCCATTATAAATGGGTTATATAGCTGTATGGAAGGGCCTTGAGTCTACACTGCCATATAATCCAGTTAAAATCAGATAATCTGTATTTTATAGGCAGTGTGGAAGAGGCCTAAGTGAGGCCTAACTCTGCCTGTCCCCTGGGCTGAGTGGGTTGCTAGGAGACCAAGTCTTTTAACTGGCAGCAATTGGATAAAAACAATTATTCCTCTCCCTCCAATTAGGACTTTATTTTTCTTTTCTTTTTGTTGTATGAACGTAGAGGCATGGATGAGGGGTTGTGCTGCCAAGTTTAGTGTTTCTGGGATGTGTAGTTTTGTTGTTTTGTCCTAGGCCGAAATTTCATTACCCTTTTATATATATATATAGATGGTATGATAATATACTACAATAATAATAACATAATAATAATAGAATATATATATATATAAAGAGTGATGGCATCACGGCGACCCACAAAACAACAAAACTACAGGCCCCCCAACATCGAAATTTGACAACACAACCCATCATCCACGCCTCTAAGGTTGATACAACAAAAAGAAAAGAAAAATAAAGTCCTAATTAGAGAGAAATAATTGCTTTTATCCAATTGCTGCCAGTTAGAAGGCTAAGCTCCTCCAACTTGGTCTCCTAGCAACCCAAAAATAATAATAAAAAACACTAAAAAATTAATACAATAAAATACTATAATAACAGAAAATAACTAAAAATAATACAAGAAAATAATAAAACATAATAAATAAAAATATAACTTACAATAAAATTAATTAAAAAAATGCAAATAACGTCAAATAAAAATTACACAACAATTTTTAACCAATACCACCACCACTTTGCCACAGCAACGCGTGGCCGGGCACAGCTAGTATATGTATATAAATGTAATGTACATAATTCCCATGGAGTAAACAACAAAACCACTGGACCAAATCACACCAAATTTGGCCACAAAAGACATAGTCATCCAATCAATCTGCTTGCAGCAGCGTGACAGCAAAAATGGCTAGGCGTGTTAGTGGTGACATGCGTGTCATAGGTTGGCCATCACTGGCATAGGGTAATGGAAGGATGATCTTTGTGTAGATTGTGTCTAGACTAGAATAAAGTAGGCCAAACTTGGCAGAACTGATGAATCAGGCCTGGCACATTCGCTGATATTCAGTGGTATTTCTCCCTCCCTTTTCTTACAAGCTGGGGTATGTTTTCTATCTGTGCCTCTAATTACTTCTAATTTCTTTGGCTGAAATAACTTCAGTTCCAACTTACTGCAACTGTTCCCTGCAGCCATTTGGAAGAACCACTGCTGAACGTCAATGTCCTGGTCCTGTTTACTGCAGCCTTTTTTGATTTGAGGGGGCCAGGTTTGGTTGTCTTCCACTTTCCCATTTTTTAAATGCACTTCATTTGTAAAGAAGCATGGATACTGTGATGATTTGTCATAGCAAACCTTCCATTCGAACAAGCCACATCCGAAATGTACCTCTTGGCCTCAGTGAGATGTGGATCTGATTTGAATTCACCAATTGGTTTTGCACAAAAATCTCCAACTTTTTGTCTGATAAAAGATACTCAACATGTATATCCAAGGGCATGGTAAACTCAGGATTTGCCTTGAATATTTTTGGTGGAGAGGGGAAAGAATATTTTCAAGCCATGGATGGTTGTTTCTGTGGATATAGCATCCAAGGACAGGGTATTTTGAATTTAGGTATTTATTTGTTTATTTATTTATTTACAGTATTTATATTCCGCCCTTCTCACCTCAAAAGGGGACGCAGGGCAGATCACAATGGACATATACATGGCAAACATTCAATGCCATTAGACGTACAATATATAGACAGACACAGAGGCAATTTAACATTTTCCAGCTTCCGGCTTCATGAGGTTATACTCGATTCCGGCCACAGGGGGAGCTGCTGCTTCACCATCCACTTGTGACACTGAGTCCTTGATGGAGTACTTCCTCATTCCTTTCCGCACACTGCTGGAAGTTTTTATGGTGTCATAAATTAGTTAAATTAATCTCCCCGCATAAAGTGGTAACCCTAAATTTTCTACTCGACAGATGCAACTGTCTTTTGAGCTGCATAGGTCCACAGCAAGCTAGGCTATTAATGGTCGGGAGTTCAAACTGACCTGGGCTGGCTACAAACTCATGAGCCCTTGGTCAGTAGTGATTTATTGCAGCTGGCTACTAACCAGCTGCGCCACAGCCCAGCCCTTAGGTTGGTCTTTCTGTATGCTGCTCTGACTTTTTTTAGATATTGGAGTGGGATTGTGTGTGTGTGTGTGTATGTATATATATACTTTGTAGCTGCTAAAATGGAGGAATGAGTCAAGGGACAAAAAAAAAGGAAACAACCCCAATTCAGCACTACAGACACATACACGATTTTGCAGCCATACTTTGCAAAACTCAACCCTCAACACCTTCTGCCTGGTTAGGCCAAACTGTCAAGCTCACATCTTCCCACGTTTGTGTAAAAATGCTGACATCCCTTCCACTGACCTATGAAGATAGGTGTGAATTGTAAGAAGTTGTTAACAAAACAGAAAGCGAGAATAGAACAAGAACCAAACGGATTTTTTCCTCCAGCCCTAATTTTTCACATGTAAGCCTACCGCGAGTGGCTTAGATGAGTAAACTGTTCCCGTGGGATCGAATGACCTATAAATTGGTTTGAAATCATACTCGTGTTCGTCTAGATGTTGCATTATGTCAGCGCAGGGAAGAGGCTTTTGGGAAGACGTGATGTGGGAGAATCGCTAACCTTCTCTTCTAGCAGACAGACAGACTCCTCAAAACAAACATTTTGGTTTCCCAGTATAGGCTAAATTGAAGCTGCCTTTATTCCCTACCAAACATTTCTGGGCCTCTCACATCTATACCAGGGGAGGGGAGGAGCGCATGGAGATGAACTTCCTAGTTCTCAATCTCATGATGATAAACTTTGACTTGGCATTACAGGTTTTTTTTTTAAAAAAAATCATGCATAATATATGTTGGACTACAAGTTAAAAGAGCCAATGGGGTTTAGTTGTTTGAGTATTGGGACTAGAAATTTTGGCGACCAGGGTATGAATCCTCACTCAACCATGAAAGCCATTGGATGACTCTGGTCAAGTCATGCTCTCCCAGCCTCTATTGGCTTCATTTGGTGATCACCATAGGTTGAAAATGACTTGAAGGCACCCAACAACAACAACAAGAAAATAGCCAATGGGTTTAGTTGTTTGAGCATTGGACTAGGACTTTTTGAGACCAGGGTATGAATTCCCACTCAACCATTAAAGCCCATTGGGTGACTTTGGACAAGTCCTTCTCTCAATTAATGTTGGCTTCATTTTGGTAGTAACCAGAGGTTGAAAATGACTTGAAGGCACCTAACAACAACAACAACAACCACAACAACAAGAAAATAGCCAGTGGGGTTTAGTTCTTTGAGCATTGGGACTAGGACTTTGGGAGACCAGGGTATTAATCCTCACTCAACCATTAAAGCCCATTGGGTGACTTTGGACAAGTCATGCTCTCAACTAATGTTGGCTTCACTTTAGTGGTCACCATAGGTTGAAAATGACTTCAAGGCACCCAACAACAACAACAACAACAAATTAGCCAGTGGGGTTTAGTTCTTTGAGCACTAGACTAGGACTTTTGGAGACCAGAGTATGAATCTCCACTCAACCATGAGAGCCCACTGGGTGACTTTGGGCAAGTCATGCTCTTCCAGCCTATATTGGCTTCATTTTGGTGGTCACCATAGGTTGAAAATGACTTGACAACAACAACAACAACAACAACAACAACAACAACAACAGCACAGTCAGTGGGGTTTAGTTGTTTGAGCATTGGATTAGGACTTTGAGAGACCAGGGTATGAATTCCAACTCAACCATGAAAGCCCACTGGGTGACTTTGGGCAAGTCATGCTCTTCCAACATATGTTGGCTTCATTTTGGTGATTGCCATAGGTTGAAAATGACTTGAAGGCACACGACATCATCAACAACAACGTTTCATAAATCGCAATATAGAGTAAGACCTCTGTATCCACTGGGGACCTTACCGTGGACATAGGAAAATATGGATAATAGTGAGCCCTATTGAAATGAACAACATGTAGTAAAATGGTGCCCCTTATATAATATGGCAAAATCAAAGTATCCTTTCTGGACTTTTTAAAGAAAAAGGTTCAAGCTGTGGATGGATGAATCCATGGATGTAGAATCTGTGGAAACAGAGGGCAGACTGTTCATAACAAACTACAAAATGAACCAACTCACTTCAAGTGTTAGTGGTGTTACTAGAGTTTGTCAAGATGAGGTGCTTTCAAAGGACATTGTGGTGCTTGCTCTTGCATTCACCTGCCTCACATTACGCTAAAAAACCTATTTAAGATATCTACCTGCCCATCCAAGTAACAGAGGTAGATGGTTCTTTTTATACTTTTTCCCAAAATCCTGTTATTTTGCTTAGCCTCCCCTCTGTCATTTCCCTTCCTTCTCTTTCGATTTGGATTGCAGTATTCTCTGGGCACACACCCCTTCTTTGCTTCTGTTCCCTTGGGAAATGCCTCTCCCGAAGCATCTTAATAAATAAATGGCAGGTATTAATAATGTAACTGTAAAAAAAGGCTCAGAGTTTTGCGAGGAAGTTGCATTTAGCCTTCATTATCGCACTGCGCCATAACATTCTTGCTCCCGTCTATTTTCGGCGTGGAAGCGTATTTGCTGTGGCTGATGCACAACTCTGGCAGAAGGAAAGCATCTGACAACACAGCTACACCCACACCACAAATTTATGGAGCCAGCTTGTAATAACTGGCAAAAACCCTCATTTGCTGTGTCGATTTGCCCTGTCTATCCATATTTATTTCAGCCGTCAGCTGCCGTTCATCACAGCCAGAGAGGATGCCGTTGTCTTAATCCCACGTCCCTGGTTAATGGGCTGTGTGCATATTTTTCTATCAAGCACAGGAATTGAGTAAACACATATTTCTCAATTTTGGTTTCTAATCGCCTCGCTGTCCCGTGATTCATGGGGAACTCTCTGTGGGAGGAGGATTTTGCATTGTTGGGATTATTTCCAATGACATCTCTTCTGTGTTGGGTTTTTCCTTATTGTTTGTTGAGAGTCATCTTTGGTGACTTCTGTTATACTTCTCAACACTGTTGGCAATCTCAGCTCTGGATTAGAATAGAATAAACCCACCGAATCATTGTTGAGTCAGGAGTTATTAAATCCTATTTTTTATTTTTTTATTATTATTATTATTTCATGTCAGGAGCAACCGGGGTTGCTTCTGGAGTGAGAGAATTGGCCGTCTGCAAGGACGTTGCCCAGGGGACGCCCGGATGTTTTGATGTTTTACCATCCTTGTGGGAGGCTTCTCTCATGTCCCCGCATGGAGCTGGAGCTGATAGAGGGAGCTCATCCACGCTCTCCCCGAGTGGGATTCGAACCTGGCAGCTTTCAGGTCAGCAACCCAACCTTCAAGTCACAAGGCTTTTATCCCCTAGGCCACCGGAGGCTCCTATTTAAATCCTATTGATATATTGAGTCTACTTTAGTTGGGACTAAGAATAAAATTCCAGGCCTTATACTTCTCAAATTTTGCAATAGATAGGTAGTATTGTCGCACCTTGCTATATACACCAAACTGCACACAGGTTGAAGTCTTTTTAGTTTATTAGAAAATAGATGAGAAAAAGTTCTTTAAAAACAAAAGTAAAGTTCCAAAAGTTGGTTACAAAATAAAGCCTTGGAGAATAATTCAGGAAATCACCAACAATAAACAGAGTCCCATTAGAGCATGACAAAGTCCCAGGAACATGAACACATAGGCTGCAAGATAATCCAGGAAAAAGAGAGCTTGCTTCTTGGTTGAACGAAAGTTGCTTTGGCAAAGGTTTGTCTCCAAACACATTGCTTTAATACCCTTTGCAAAGCATGAAAGCATTTCTCTGGCCTCTAACCTCCCTCTTGTTTGCAATTCTCACACTCCTCCGAACCCTGAATTCATCAAGGTCAGCCTGCTTGTTAGTTTGCTGAGCCTCGTTAACAGAGTGAGAACTGCCCTCCTTTTCTAAGTCAATTTGCACCTGGCTAGTTTCAGTATCATCAACATCATTCCTTGCTATGGGAAAATGAACTTGCACTCTCTCTTCCTCATCTTCTACAACAGAGACATTTTGAACCTGAATCCCATCATCCTCATCAGAGTCAATCTGAGATTCCAACTGAGTCACAACAGGTATTTAATTTCTCCTAGGGAAACCATAACTACTTAACAGAATGCCATCTTTTGTTTCTGTGGTATTGTTGTCAAATATCTGCAAAGTGCAAGTGGTATGTGATACAAGCACAAAAGGTCATCTCCCTACCATTTCCATCTGTTAATTTAGCAGGTCGTTTATGTTACACCAGCAGTCTTCAAATTGTTTCTCAAGCTGCCATGTTTTCAACCCTTTGCTACAACAAAAAAGAGACAGTACATTTGTGACATCTTGTTTGTATTTTTTTTGTAGAAACAAAGGCAAAAGAAGTAGGTTGGTATTAAATGTATTGATTGTCGATATTTGCCATTATTTGTATCACTCGGTTGTTGTATGTTTTCCGGGCTTTATGGCCATGTTCCAGAAGCATTCTCTCCTGACATTTCACCCACATCTATGGCAGGCATCCTCAACTAAGCAAGGAAGGTTTATATATATCTGTGGAAAGTCAAGAGTGAGGGAAGAACTCTTGTCAGTTGGAGGCCAGTGTGAGTGTTGTAATTAATCACCTTACTTAGTATTGAATAGCTTCATCTCCTGGCTTCTTCCTGCCAGGGACACAGAAATGCTCAACCACTCCAACAACTATCATGTCAGACTACACAGAGAATCCATTGAAATTCACAAGCATGTAGACAACTTCAATGGAAAGGAGGAAACCATGAAAATGAACAAAATCTGGCTACCAGTATTACAAAAACTCAAAAATCAGAACAGTAAATAAGAAACAACACTCTGAAAACAGAGGAGTTCCAGACATGAATCAACCAGGGGCAGCTAACAACTCTGAACAAAGGATGCCCCCAGGCAGGAAGAAGCCAGGAGATGAAACTATTCAATGCTAATTAAGGTGATCAACTACAACATTCACACTGGCCTCCAACTGACAAGAGTTCTTCTCTCACTCTGGACTTTCCAGAGATATATATACACCTTCCTTGCTTTGTTTCTCAATACCTCACAACCTCTGAGGATGCCTGCCATAGATATGGGTGAAACATCAGGAGAGAATGCTTCTGGAACATGACCAAACAGCCTGGAAAACATACAACAACCCTGTGATCCTGGCCATGAAAGCCTTCGACAACACATTTGTATCACTCGTTTCCAAAATATTTTCCTTTGAGGTTGGCATTAGCTGCATGTGAAGAAACATAGGGAATACCTACGAACTTGTGAAAACTTAGGTTTACCGTATATACTTGAGTATAAGCCGACCCGAATATAAGCCGAGGCACCTAAGTTTACCACAAAAAAACTGGGAAAACATTGACTCCCGTATAAGCCGAGGGTGGTACGTTTCAGAAATAAAAATAGATACCAAGAAAATTACATTAATTGAGGCATCGGTAGGTTAAATGTTTTTGAATATTTACATCAAGCTCAAATTTAAGATAAGACTGTCCAACTCTGATCAAATCATTATTCTCATCTTCTTCAATGTAAATGTGCTTATGTATTCTTTTAATAATAATAAAATAATACATGTAATAATAATAATAAATAGAGTAAAATAATACAAGTAATAATAAATAGAGTAAAATAATAAATGCAATAATAATATCAGAGTGAAATAATAAATGTATTAATTATAATAATAAAAATAGAGTAAAATAAATGTAATACATAGTAGCAACAATAATAGAGAAAAATAATAAATGTAATAATACCAATAATAATAGAGAAAAATAATACATGTACCAAATATTTTTGAGTATAAGAATATACTCCCATTTTGATATATTCTGCACTTTGGCCCAGATCCTTGTTTTAGTCTCTTGTTTTTAATACTTTATGCTGTATGTTGATTACTATGATGGTTTTATTGATATTGATGTTTTACTGTTGGAATAATTGTTTTATCATTTTATTGTTGTATGTTTCGGGCTTTGTCCCCATGTAAGCCGCTCCGAGTCCCCACTGGGGAGATGGGGCGGGGTATAAAAATAAAGTTATATTATATTATTTATATTATAAGCTGACCCAAATATAAGCCAACCAGGACCCTCATCCAAGCCAAGGGGGGCTTTTTCAGTCTTTAAAAAAGGGCTGAAAAACTAGACTTATACTTGAGTATATACAGTAACTACAAAGCTATTAAGGAGGAAAAGGAGAGGCATAAAAACAGCAACAACCCCAAGAAAGCAAGGCAATTGAGGGTTGGGGGGGGGGGGGGGCTAAGGCTTTCTGGATTGTCATTTTCCTCCAAATGCTTTAACTTGTTGATTGGACTGTTTGAACCAAAGAACAACAGCCATAAATTAAAATAGTTTCCCAGAAGAAAGGGGGGCGGAAATGGAGACGGATGGATCAAGATCGAAGGGACGCGAACCATTTTGCAACGAGGGCCTGTAGGCAGTAATATTCTCTTTTTGACATTATTGATTCGGTGCCGCATATTCTCCTGGCTAGAAACATAATTAACCATCCCGTCAGGCTCCCTGGATGGTAGCGCTTGTCAAAATTGCGCTCCGATGGATGTTTTTGTTGCTTGGGAGAAACAGAAACGGCAATCGTCAAACACATTTATTAAAACACACACACACACACACACACACACACACAAAACTCTTCTACGGAGGCTCAGTTCCAGGAGCTTAGATATGAGCCCTTTTGTGTTAACAAGGGATATATATTCTCTGTGCTTAAAAGAATTTACCATTGCATGGAAGTGCAATGGCTGCTCGTCTTAAAAAATAGTACTGACCATCCCAGAATGGAATCCTGTTGATCACTCTCACCTCAAAGAATTTCCTAAGATCTGTTCACCAATGGAACTCTCTGCCTCGGAGTCCAGTGGAAGCTCTTTATTTATTTATTTACAGTATTTATATTCCGCCCTTCTTTCTCACCCCAAAGGGGACTCAGGGCGGATCACATTGTACACATATAAGGCAAACATTTAATGCTATATAACATAGAACAGAGACAGACAAAGACACAGAGGCAATTTAAACCACCTCCAGGTTCCAGCTTCCTGAGGGTATGCTTGATTCTGGCCACAGGGGGAGCAGCAGCTGCTTCATCATCCACTGTGACAGCAACTTCCTCATTCCAACGGCGGCTGGATGATTTTGATGGTGTCATAAATTAGCCTCCCCACATATAAGTCGTACCTAAATTTCCTACTTGATAGATGCGACTATCTTTCGGGTTGCTTGGGTCAGCAACGGGCAGAGGCTATATTTTATTTTTAATTGTCAGGTGCTCACCCCGACACGGGCTGGCCTCGAATGATTTATAGCAGCTGGCTGCTAAACAAACTGTGCCACAGCCCGGCCCCCTTGGAGGCTTTTAAACAAAAGCTGGATGGCCATCTGTCGGGGTGCTTTGATTATGCTTTTCCTGCATGGCAAAATGGGTTTAGATTGGATGGCCCATGTGATTTCATCCAACTCTAGGATTCTATGAAACCCCTCAATGGGTGTTCACCATCTATCTATATAAAATGTAATGTGCGGTTTTACTACCCTGTTTCCCCTAAAATAAGACATCCCCAGAAAATAAGACCTAGTAGAGGTTTTGCTGAATTTGCTAAGACCTAGCAAAGTTTTTGTTTGGAAGCATGCAGGATCGGTAAATGTACATGCCATAGATTGTTGTACATGGAAATAAAGGTGGTTACAAGAAATAATTATAATAATATGATAATAACTTTATTCTTGTATCCCACCTCCATCTCCCAGAAAGGACTCAGAGCAGCTTACACAGGGACAAGCCCAACAACAACATAAATTTACATACGAACAGAAATTTAAAACAGTAATTTTAAATTTCATCCCCTGAAAATAAGACCTAGCGCCTCTTTGGGAGCAAAAATTAAAATAAGACACTGTCTTATTTTCGGGGAAACAGGGTATGGAGTAAACAACAAAACTACTGAACCAAATCACAGCAAATTTGGCCACAAAAGACATAGTCATCCAATCTATGTCTTTCAATAAAAAAAAAACCTAGAAAAATAGTCCAGATTACAGAGGATGAGGAAGAGCCGTTCTCCCCCTGGCTGCCAGTCAGAAAGGTAGGTCCCGCTGCCTTTAGGCCCCGCCTCTTTCATTTCCTAGCAACCCAGGATACAGGCAAAGTTCACTTAGGCCTCATCCACATTGCCTATAAAATACAGATTATCTGATTTGAACTGGATTATATGGCAGTGTAGACGCAAGTCCCTTCCACAGTTATATAACCCAGAATGCCAAGGCAGATAATCCACAGTATCTGCTTTGAACTGGACTATCTTGAGCCCACACTGCCATGTAATCCAGTTCAGTGTGGATTTTATACAGCTGTATAGAAGGGGCCTCATATACCGTATATACTTGAGTATAAGCTGACCCGAATATAAGCCGAGGCACCTAATTTTACCACAAAAAAACGGGAAAACATTGACTCCAGTATATGCCGATGGTTGTAAATTTCAGAAATAAAAATAGATACCAATAACATTACATTAATTGAGGCATCAGTAGGTTAAATGTTTTTGAATATTTACAAGCTCAAATTTAAGATAAGATTGTCCAACTCTGATCAAATCATTCTTCTCATCTTCTTCAATGTAAATGTGCTTATGTATCCTTTTAATAATAATAAAGTAAAATAATACATGTAGTAATAATAATAATAATAATATGTAGCCTTTTAATAATAATAAAGTAAAATAATACATGTAATAATAATAATAATAATAATAATGAATACAGAGAAATAATACATGTAGTAATAAATATAGTAAAATAATAAATATAATAAGATCAAAGTGAAATAATAAATGTATTATTAATAATAATAAAAATAGAGTAAAATAAATGTAATAGTTGCAACAATAATAGAGGAAAAATAATAAATGTAATAATACCAATAATAATAGAGAAAAATAATAAATGTACCATATATTCTCGAGTATAAGCTGACCCAAATATAAGCCAACCAGGATCCTAACCCAAGTATAAGCCGAGGGGGGCTTTTTCAGTCTTAAAAAAGGGCTGAAAAACTAGGCTTATACTCGAGTATATACAGTAATTCAGTTCTAAGCAGATAATATAACTTTGGAGGTGATGTCCCCCTTAGAAATCATCAAATAATCAATTGGTGGATTCTGATCTATTTTCCTCCTTTACCTGAACTGAACCAAAGAGAATGTGTTGTATATATGTGTGTGTGTGTGTGCTTGAAACTGATGTTCTAACACTCCCTGGATTAAATCATGATTAATTCTTTCTTGTCTTGGTTTCTGTCCCTAGTACATCTTGGTTAGCTCACTCGTTAATGGCAGATTTATTTTCATTACATTATAGCCTCTGTTCTCATTTTGTCACATGTAAGAAAATGTGTATGGAAGCAGGTTTTATTTCTTTTCTTTTTTAAAAAAAAGAAAAGAAAATCTCACCTTACTCTCTCATTCAAGGCTTTGACACCGCACTCAATTTCGTGTTAATTTCAATGTATTATGCAGCATGAGAAGGAGCGAGCGGGAAAATGTCTTTTCCTAGCTTATTGCTTTGCTCTGCGCTTTGCCATCCATTCAATTTACCTCGCGTGCTTGACTCTTCCAAAACTGTCGTGAATATCTTGGATTTACTTATGACAAGCAATCAAAACAAGGAGGTTGGAATATCTCGTAAAAAGGCCCCTTCCTATATATTTATAGGAACCGTGGGTGGTTTCACTAGTAAAATATACTTTCAATGGGCATTTTTTTTGCAATGATAGAGTTACGTCTCCTTGGATATTTTTCTTGTCTTCCAAGTTTTCTAACATATACTATTTAGATATAACACGAAGCAGTGGTTTAAGGAGCTCCCGATGGCGCAGCGGGTTAAACCGCTGAGATGCTGAAGTTGCTGAACGAAAGGTCGGCGGTTCGAATCTGGGGATCCGGGTGAGCTCCCACTGTTAGCCCCAGCTTCTGCCAAGCTAGCAGTTCGAAAACATGCAGATATGAGTAGATCAATAGGTACTGCTCCAGCGGGAAGATAACAGCGCTCCATGTAGTCGTGGACCTTGGAGGTGTCTAGGGACAACGCCTGCTCTTGGGCTTAGAAATGGAGATGATCACCAACCCCCAGAGTCGGACATGACTGGACTTTATGTCAAGGGCTTGTAACTATACTCCATATATAATACCATCTTCATCATCATAGGTGATCTCTCATGGTTGAGTATGATTGTCTTCCATTGTTAGAGCCTTGGTGGTGGGTTCGTAAGACCTATTTTGGTTCCACATGGTTTATCTCGGTGAGGACACACATTTCGAGATGGAAGGTAGTCCTGGCAAGTCGCTTCTGGTGTGAGAGAATTGGCCATCTGCAAGGATGTTGCCTGGGGGATGCTCAGATATTTGATGTTTTACCAACCTTATGGGTGGCTTCTCTCATGTCCCCGCACGGGGAGCTGGAGCTGACAGAGGAAGCTCACCTGCTCTCCCCAGATTCAAACCGCTAATCTGTCGGTAAGCAGTCCTGCTAGCACAAGGGTTCAACCCATTGCGTCACTGGGTGCTCCTTTAAATAGTATCAAAATGCTTTTAATGTAAGACACTTTGAGTCTCCTTTGTGGAGAGAAAAAGTTGTTGTTACAGTGTCCAACTGCTTTCCAGATTCAATGCCTTACTTGTAACCCTTTGTACAGTCATTTCAGGCACTGCTGCATTAGTAAATATCAAAAATGCATGTATTTCAAAGTTTGTAGAATATTTCCTTAGACAGCCAGCACGGTATATTGGTTGGAGCACTGGATTTGGATTCTGGGAGAAGAGGGGTCCATTTGGAACACACAATTATGTTAACTGAGATTGGTAGTATAAGGAGGGCATTTAGAGAATTCAGTGCCTCTCTCAAACTACAAACTACAGGATTCCACATGAGTTAAAGTGGAATAATGATGCTATATCTGTTCAGTGTGAATGGGTTCTAGTTTCCAATCCCTACTCAGCCATGGAAAGTCATCAAGTGACTTTGGGCAAGTCACACTCTCTCCATCCAAGAGAAAGGCAATGGCAAATCTCCAATGAAGGAATCTTACCATGATCAAACCCATGGGAGGATCACTGTAAATCAGTCACCATGAAGGCACATAATAACAACAGCAAACATAATAAAAACAATGCCTACCATAGATGTGGGCGAAATGTCAGGAGAGAATACTTCTGGAACATGGCCATACAGCCCAGAAAACATACAACAATCCTATAATAAAAACAACAAACAGAATAGTTTTCCTGCCACCTCCATGTTGTTGTGTTTTTAAATGTTTCTTGAATTTAGGGACTCAGAGATGCATTATTGCCCCTCTCCAACATGCAAAAAGTTGCCCATCCTGGTCTAGAATTATTCCAAGTTTGCAAGTGTAGCCTTGGTTAGGAAATAAGACTGTCCATGACTATCACTAGTGTTGTTGCCAACTAAAAAACCCTCACATCTAGAAAGAAAGCTTCCCATCACAGCCAAAAGTTTCCCCAAAGTTCCCAAGCCGGTTCTTGAAATTTATAAGGCCACATTACAGTGAAGCTTGTGAAGTGACATTATTTTATATGAGCACAATAATAATTGATATCCTAGAGTAGCTCATTAATCAGCAAAGAAAATTAGCTTAGCGCCGAAGTCAAGGGATGTTCCTCCATAACCGCAAGATCCGAAAACACTGAAAGGGCAGCGCTGTCTGCCAGGCGGCACAGTCTTGACAGTTGTCCTTTAAATGCGCATTCCCAGAAGGACGGGATAGTGCATGGGGCCACGCGAAGCTCCGCGGACTCGAAATTATACTGTTCTGACATACAAAGGCACAGCCTTTGTGTCAGCTTGGGAGACCATTTGTCTTTGTTTAATGGCATTTTTTCCATGTTGCTTTTGATTAGGCTAATCCCTTCCATTTATTCTCCCCTGCAAGAGACAAATGGAAGGAACGGCCAAATACTGGGCAAGAAGAAAGTACAGTTGTGGCCAGGCTAACAAAATGGAAGTTGGAACTCATGAGCAGGGCTTGCTGGGATGCTATCTTGAGACAAAGAGGATGCCAATAATAATAATAATAATAATAATAATAATAATAATAATAATAATAATGATGATGATGATGATGATGATGATGATGATGATGCACAGACAGACTACAAACAGAGGCACAACTATGTGGCCCAAATGATTTATTGGAACTTATGCCTCAAGTACCACCTCCCAGCAGCAAAGAACTGGTGGGATCACTAACCTGCAAAAGTATTGGAAAATGAGCACGCAAAGATACTGTGGGACTTCCGAATCCAGACTGACAAAGTTCTGGAACACAACACACCAGACATCACAGTTGTGGAGAAGAAAAAGGTTTGGATCATTGATGTCACCATCCCAGGTGACAGTCGCATTGATGAAAAGCAACAGAAAAAACTCAGCCGCTCTTAGGACCTCAAGACTGAACTTCAAAGACTCTGGCAGAAACCAGTGCAGGTGGTCCCGGTGGTGATGGGCACACTGGGTGCTGTGCCAAAAGCTCTCAGCCGGCATTTGGAAACAATAGACATTGACAAAATCACGATCTGCCAACTGCAAAAGGCCACCCTGCTGGGATCTGCACGCATCATCCGAAAATACATCACCAAGTCCTAGACACTTGGGAAGTGTTCGACTTGTGATTTTGTGATAAATAATAATAATAATAATAATAATAATAATAATAATACTTTATTTATATCCCACCACTAACTCCCAGAGGGATTCAGGATGGCTCACAAGGCACTCAAGGTGTGACACAAAATACAGATGCAAAAAAAAAACCCCATAGGCAATAAACAGTCAACATCATAAATTCACAGTACCCCCTGGTAAAAACAATAAAATACAGCAATTGCTGTAGATAAAACAGCAGTATTTGACCCAAACTCTATTCAGTCAAAAATAACATCCCACTTTGGGGTCCCTATGTAGCACCAACTCCATCTCTTTCCTAGAGTATGGATATACAGACCAATGAAGTCCACATATGTGGGAATCCTCTCAATTTCCCCTTCCACGTTTGGTTCCAAGCAGTTTCAAGCTTCTTTGTAGGGATGATTGCTTCTTGATGAAAGTTGTGGGAATGTTTGCACCTTTGGTCTTGCATCATGAATCTGTACCCAAAAAAAATCACAGGGTGTTTTGTATAGAAGCTGCACAAAATAGAATGAACAGAAAAACAGGTTTCCAGGCAGAATATAATATTTCTGTGGGGAAAGGTTATTCTTCTGTGCCATTGATTTCTGTTTTCTGTGCAAAAAAATCACATGTGAATTTGGTGTCAAATAAGTCTTCTTATTCTCATCGATCCAAGTTTCCTTAACTCTTGAGAAAGACAACAACCATTTCTGGACATTGCAAAATAAGACCATCTCTACACGCAAGAGCTCTAGGCTCACCATTTTCCAATTTGCTTAAGCAAAGCTGTATTTATTGAATGTCTTGGTTCCTCTACAGATAAGTTTGGGCATTTTTGTCCAGGGCAGGAGATCTGGATTTGATTCCAGGGTGTAAAAGTGGAGTTGTTCACTGTGGTGCCATGGCAAAGAAGCATTTTTCATTGTGCATCAGCATGCATAGTTGTGCCTCGTACATGGCACATTCACATGTGTAGCTGTGCATTGTGCATAGCAAAGGTGCACATACATTTGCATGTGCAAGGAAACAATATTGTGAATGTCTCAGAGAGCTCCGTCTCCTTATCCAAAGACTAATGGAGTCTGTGAATAGCATTGCAACAAAAACAAATGGAATTAAAATTTTGCAATTTTCTTTGCACACTGAGATGGGAAAACATTTTGGCATTGTCCTAATTTTGTTAATATGCAACGTGCAGGTTGTGAAACACGGATCTCTAAGTAATAAAGGAAGAAACACCTCTGAAAATTCGTTTTGCTAATTCTTCATGCAAATAGCTGTTCTCTTCTGGAAAGGGTCTATGCTATGCTTAGTCTCCATTATTGAATGTGCTTTGAGAGGTCTGCTGCTTAATTAATAGCTGGCTATTAAATATTTCAAAACATTCCATTTCTCCTTCACTTTGATTTAAAAGGCAGCTTCTTCCAGGCGACTTACCCTGTAGTGTTTTCCAGGGTGGGTAGCCAGCAAAGCCTTCACTTCTTTTTCCCCGCAAAGCCCCCCCCCCCCGCCCCATATCATATTCACTGTGTACGGTTAAAAGCAAGAAGAGGGCAGAGCTAATTTGATGGGGAAATTCTCATTAATAGGCGGCTTTTAAATTGGGTGTGAGAAAACTCACTGGACTATGAGGTAGGGTAATTTAATGCTAGGTTAAATGGTGCATTCTGCTGCATTTTCATTAGATGGGGCTGGAAAAGTTTAGAGAGAATTTTTGTTTTTTAATAGGTTGGTCATTGGTAGTCGTAACAACTGTGTGAGGTTATTTATGTGTGTGTTTTTAAATTTCTGATTTAATTTATGATGTGAATAATATTAGGAAAGGCAACGACAGGCTTGGAAAGTTGCTTTAAAAAACCAGCTAGCTATAGATATAGGCTGGTATTTTTGCCATTGCAGATTTGATTATGGTTCCATAAAGGACATAGTCTCTACATAGTCTCACTTTAAACAATATGAATGTCACCCAGCCAACCTTAAGAGCCAACAAGTAGACTAAATAGAGGTCCATTCAGCTTCCCAACTTGTGGGTCCCTAGATGTTTTGGCCTTCAACTCCCACAAATCCTAACAGCTGGTAAACTGGTTTGGATTTCTGGGAGTTGTAGGCCAAAACAATGGAACCACAGGTTGAGAACCACTGCCATAGAGACTTATGGCAGATGAAGCAAGTGTCAGAGTAATTCGCAGCGTAGCAACAGTTGTATGTTGTCAATGGAGCGCAGAAACGATGAGACGTCAGAAACTATGTTAAAAATATATACAAAACTTTACTGTACAAAACAAACAGACTTGCAGACGAACACAGGCTTGGCTTTCACTCTAGGCAGACACAAACTCAGAACAGAGCTAGATCTCAACTTACGCAATCAGTAATGTACAAACACACTTGAGTCTGGATACTCCCCAGACACATCAAGGTCAACACAGCTTCTCAGTCATTAACTCTTTACAGACTATAGCATACTCTGGATGATGCAACCTGTATGCAATACATGCCAGACACAAATTTCATTTAAACACTACCAATGCACAAATCCCACATTAACAGCAAGACCCTTGTTGCAAGTCCCTGTTGAAGTCTAGCTCACTAGTGGGAAAAGAAACATGTCATGTACGCCATTTAGAAGGTAACTGACATACATTGTCTGATATGGCTAATGGCTTTTAAGGTAGACTACCTGTATGTTGGGAGCCTCCAGTGGCACAGCAAATCAAACCACTGAGCTGCTGAACTTGCTGACTGAAAGGTTGCCAGTTCAAATTCGGCGAGCGGAGTAAGCGCCCGCTATTAGCCCCAGCTTCTGCAAAGGTGAGTAGATCAATAGGTACTGCTTCTGCAGAAAAGTAACAGTGTTCCATGCAGTCATGCCCATGGTCACATGACCTGGGAGGTGTCTATGGACATGCAAATGTGAGTAGATCAATAGGTATTGCTTCTGCAGGAAGGTAACGGCGCTCCACGCAGTCATGCTCATGGCCACATGACTTGGAGGTGTCTATGGACAACACCGGCTCTTCATCTTTAGAAATGGAGATGAGCACCTTTACCTTTAAGAAGTTTGCCATTGCTTTTCTTTGTGGTTGAGAGAGTGCGACTTGTCCTCGCTCCTATGGCTAACTGAGAATTCAGAACCTGTCTCCCATTATCCTCATCCAATTCTCAAATCACTACACCTTGCTGACTCTTTGTGTCTACTTTAGGTAAGGTAAAGGTTTCCCCTGACGTTAAGTCCAGTCGTGACCGACTCTGGGGGTTAGTGCTCATCTCCATTTCTAAGCCGAAGAGCCGGCGTTGTCCGTAGACACCTCCAAGGTCATGTGGCTGGCATGACTGCATGGAGCGCCGTTACCTTCCTGCCGGAGCGGTACCTATTGATCTACTCACATTTGCATGTTTTCAAACTGCTAGGTTGGCAGAAGCTGGAGCTAACAGCGGGCACTCACTCTGCTCCCCAGATTCGAACCTGCGACTTTTCGGTCTGCAAGTTCAGCAGCTCAGCGCTTTAACACACTGTGCCACTGGGGGCTCTAAGAATATATATACCCATTAATGGAATGCCGTTACCTTCCCACCGGAGCAGTACCTATTGATCTACTCACATTTGCATGTTTTTGAACTGCTAGGTTGGCAGGAGCTGGGGCTAACAGCAGGCGCTCATTCCGCTCCCAGGATTTGAACCTGGGACCTTTTGGTCCACAAGTTCAGCAGCTCAGCGCTTTAACACACTGCACCACTGGGGCCCTTTCTGTCTACTTTACCTCCCATTTATGTGCATTAGTCTCTGTTTACTCTCTTCCTTGAGAGTCCTTCCCACACATATTGTGCAAATACTTGTTGTTGTCTTAATCTCTTCCATTGTCATCTCCAATCCTCCAGGTTCCCTTAAAAGCTCTCTTTCATTATCCATGTCACTCATGTGGCCGCAGGGACAGTTGACGTCACTTTCCAAAGCTCTTGCTCTCTGCCCATAAATATATTACCCTTCAAGTAATCCTGCTTGGGCTGATGGATGCCATTGCACCTTTGTCAACATGCAGACAGTTGTCTCTTCATAAGTTGATGGCTTGTGTAGACAGACATGAGGGACGCTTGTCAGGCAGTCATAGGTACCTCTCCTAACTATTCAGGATGACAGTGTGTCAGAGCAAATTACCAAGGCAAATTCTGAAGTTTTATAGGGTCAGATTACACTCTGTTGTTCTGTTGTGTCACTGGGCAGTGCTGAGTCAGTGGCTGCAGTATTTCAGTTTGGACCACAATTGCATTGCAGCAGACTGTGTCTGGACCTGACCTTAAACTGTAGCCAGAATGCAGGAAAGCATTGCACTTTTGTCCCCAGATGACTCTCCAATTGATAGTCAAGAGGTCTTGGAACATAACCCAACTCTGGTTTTCCATGTCTTTTGGACTTCAGCGCCTGGAATGCTTGACAATTGGCCAAGGTGTCTGCGGCTTTTGGGACCTGAAGTTCAAAATACCTGGAGAATTGGAGTTTGTGAAACATTGACGTAAAGGGTACTCTGAAAATAACAATCTAGCATGGAAATGTAAGTTTGGGGATTAGATACAGAGCTTTGTTTAGGACCACTTGAAACAGCATTTCCTATACTGGGTCAAACTAGTCATCTGTCAGGGCAGGAGGCAGGTGGAGAGATGACCTTCTCTCATCAGTCAGACCACTTAAACAGCCGGCCAAAAGTAGCACTGACAAACGACACCTCAGTCGTAGATTTACTGCTGATCCCAGCGGTACTACGCTTTATTTACAAGACTATATACAACTCCAAACACCAGCACTCTCCGGGCACATGTTCCCCAGCAAGGGAAAAGCATGGCACATCCGTTCACCAAGCCGAGTCTCTAATCAGTGCATCCCACATTCTACTATTCATGACGAATGTTCCATCCACACATTTGAAACTGAAACAGAAGTCTTGACCCATTGGCCCTGCAGGCTATCAATCAGGGCTGGTATGTAATTAACTCCCCGCTTAAACCTTACTTTAAGGGAATAATTAATTTTAATTTTAATCTTTTTATTCTGTATTTGCACAAATACCTAGGAGTGGGTTGGCAGGCTAGTAGGCCGGGATGCTTTGTATCTATACATGGTTTTACATGGTTTTACTGTATGTATGGGTAAGTGTGTACGTTTTGTATGTTTCACATGTTTTGATATGGTCAAAATTGACTAATCAATATAGAGTTGTTGTTGTTGTTGTTGTTGTTGTTGTTGTTGTTGTTGTAATTAACTCCTGCGCTGCTGGAAAGCTTGCCGGAACACAGATGCACAATCCAACAGAATACAATTTGATTTCATATTTCACACTATAACAACAAAACTCACTAACATCATCCTCTTCCAAAGACATCATGCTCTTCATTCCATGCTTAGGCGAGACACCTTTTGGAAACAAGTGAAGGAATGGGAGAACATTTCTTTTTAAGGCAGTGGTTCTCAACCTTGGGTCCCCAGATGTTTTTGGTCTACAACTCCCAACTATTAGGATTTCTGGAAGCTGAAGGCCAAAAGCATCTGGGGACCCCATGTTGAGAACCACTGCTTTAAGGGCAGTTCAAAACTCTTCAAGCTCCTTTCTTCATCTGCTGGAAGATGATGGATCTTCAGATAGTCAAGAACAGGGAATATATAAGACGACATGGAAAAATGATGTTCTCCAGATGTTGTTAGCCTGAAGTTTTTTTTTTTTTATGCTTAGATGAAAATTAGAGTCCAAGAAACATCTTCAGTTGCTCACAAAACATTAACGTTAACAGAGTTTATGTTCTGCCAGAAAAATCTCACAGTGATCTGTCCAGGGTCCTGATGTTGTCATTTATCTGTTCAGTTGCTTCTGACCACAGTACAGTAGAGTCTCACGTATCCAACACTCGCTTATCCAACGTTCTGGATTATCCAACACATTTTTGTAGTCAATGTTTTCAATATATCGTGATATTTTGGTGCTGAATTCATAAATACAGTAATTACTACATAGCATTACTGCGTATTGAACTACTTTTTCTGCCAAATTTGTTGTCTAACATGATGTTTTGGTGCTTCATTTGTAAAATCATAACCTAATTTGATATTTAATAGGCTTTTCCTTAATGCCTCTTTATTATCCAACATATTCGCTTATCCAACATTCTGCCGGCTCGTTTATGTTGGATAAGTGAGACTCTACTGTATATATCTGTGGAAGTTCCTGGGTGGGGGGGAAGATCTCTTGTTTGTTGGATGCCAGTGTGAATGTTGTAATTAATCACCTTCATTAGCATTAAATGGTCTTCCAAGCTTCACCTCTTGGCCTGGGGGAATCCTTGTTCAGAGTCATTAGCTGCCCCTGATTGATTCCTGTCTGGAATTCTTCCGTTTTCAGAGTGCTGGTCCTTATTTATTGTTTTGATTTTGGAGTTTAGCTTTCTCTAGTTTCTGTGCTTTGGCCTCTTCCAGTGGAGTTACTGTTTGGTTCTTTGATGCACGTCTTTGATTTGTATGTTCTTGTGTGTGCATGGTTGTGTGTGTGTGTGTATGTAGGGAGTCCATGCAGTCACTTCTCCATGAAAGGTAGCATGCTTGAAAGCTGGTTGTGTTTTCTCTTCTGCAGGTCCGTTTACAAGTGGAGTTGACTGTGTGACAGATTGTGACAGCTATCCATATGTCTCTTCATGTCTTACATGTCAGTTTTGCCACTTATGAAACCCAATTCTCCCCCTTCTAGTGTTCTTGATGGGTCTGTTTGCACTTTTTTTAGGCAGTGAAGGAGGTGGTGTTTGTCTCAAAATGTCCTCAGTAACCCGTCTCCTGATATAAACGAATTTATGTCCAGGGGACGAAATTGTAAGTATTGTTGATAAGGAATGGCGGATGCCAACATGGGTCGGTTTTCATGCCTCGCTGCCTTGATGCTTTCTGTGTCATTAGCGTGATGCGAATTGTGCCTTTGCTCTGCCTCTCCATCATATTGCTAACTTTGTATTCAGAGCTGGGCTTTAGGCAGCTTTAATGGGAGCTTCGGAGGATGTTAAATGATGGAAACATCTCAACTCATGAGCACCTTTGGTATAGAAGAGACCTTGTTATATTCAACCTACTTTGATTAAGTGTGGCTAGCATGTGCTCTGAAGCACACAAGGAGAACAATGGCACTCATTATTCTACAGAAACAAGCTATTGTACATAGTTTCATAGAGTGAAGTATGCTTTTGGATGTAAAGCATCTTCATGCTGATTATGTGAGTAGCATTGCTCACATTTTATATGTCTATTCATAAATTTATCTTACAATGGACATATTAATATATGTTACATAGGACAAGTGTATGGGTAGGAGAAGGATATGTCGATATGGATTTGCGATGAAAGCTCAAACGTCTAAAATTCTAGAAATTCTGAGCAGTTCATGGTGAAAATGTACTATAATTCACAAGCATGGTCTTTGAGAAGAATATTGGCTTCTCTGACTCCGTGAAATTGGAGTTTTTTTGGAAGATGCAAGTGTCCACTTGGTTACTATAAATTTATTTATTTATTTACAGGAATATTTTCAAGCCGTGGATGGTTGTTTCTGTGGATATAGGATCCAATTTATGTATTTATTTGTTTGTTTATTTATTTACAGTATTTATATTCTGCCCTTCCCACCCCAAAGGGGACTCAGGGCAGATCACAATGCACATAAACATGGCAAATATTCATTGCCATTAGACATACGACACATAGACAGACACAGAGGCAATTTAACATTTTCCAGCTTCCAGCTTCATGAGGGTGTGCTTCCAGCCACAGGGGAAGCTGTTGTGGACACCGAGTCCTTGATGGTAGTACTTCCTCATTACTTTCTGCACGCTGCTGGAAGTATTTATGATGTGGTTAATTAGTTAAATTAGATGGGATGCAAGTTTAAAGCAAGCATTCATTGATGTTTCCTATACACCTTAAAATGTATGCTGAAGGTAAATTTATACTCCGCATTTATATTAATTTTATGCATGAAATATAGTTAGCATATATTGAATCATCAGAAAGCCAAGGTGTCACTATCTTAGCCACCCATGTGGATGTTTTTGCAATATTACGGATTTTGTGAGCCGCGATGACGCAATGGGTTAAGCCCTTGTGCTGGCTGGACTGCTGACCTAAAGGTTGGGTTGCTGACCTGAATGTTGCCGGTTCGAATCCGTGAGATGGATTGAGCTCCCATCTGTCAGCTCTAGCTTGCGGGGACATGAGAGAAGCCTCCCATTAGGATGGCAACACATCCAGGCATCCCCTGGGCAACGTCTCTGTAGACGGCCAATTCTCTCACACCAGAAGCAACTTGTAGTATGTTCTCATGTTGCTTCCGACACAATTAAAAAGTTGCTTAACTTTATTGTTCCATACATAGAAAGATCATTTTTCACATGGTCGCAAAAGTCTTGAAACACAGCAGTTGAATTTTTTCTCATTGCGGTGTCTTTATCTGGGCAAAGCCTCTTTGTTTCTGAGGAAAATTGTGTGCCATGTACATTTCTGCAATGTACACATGGATTTGTACCATGTTACCTTCCAGGTCATGGGTTCGAGGCCAGCCCATGTTGGGGTGAGCATCCGACAATTAAAATAAAAAATAGCCCCTGTTCGTTGTTGACCTAAGCAACCCGAAAGATAGTTGTATCTATCAAGTAGGAAATTTAGGTACCGCTTATGTGGGGAGGCTAATTTGCAACACCATCAAAATCATCCAGCCGCCGTTGGAATGAGGAAGTTGCCATTACAGTGGATGATGAAGCAGCTGCTCCCCCTGTGGCCAGAATCAAGAATACCCTTAAGAAGCTGGAAGCTGGAGAAGGTTTAAATTGCCTCTCTGTCTGTCTCTGTCTCTGTTCTGTGTTTATATGGCATTGAATGTTTGCCTTATATATGTCAATGTGATCTGCCCTGAGTCCCCTTCGGGGTGAGAAGGGCGGAATATAAATACTATAAATAAATAAATAAATAAATAAATAAACCATCACAATCCTTGGAAACAGAAATCTAGGACGAAACATTCCCAGCCTTGAGAGATGCCAAAGGCCTTTTTCCATGGGGAACATATTAACCCAACAGCTTTATTTTGCTGTACCTATCCATGCCCTCCCAACCTGTTTCCATCCCAGATGGTTCCCTCGTGCCTACATGTGGCAAACAGATGCCAGGAAATGCACCCGTTTATTTTACAGGAAGCCGTAATAATAACTGGCATTTGTTTGGGCTCCTCTCTCTGGCAGCTGCTGTTGGGTTTGGGAGGGAGGGAGCTGCCCCACACTTGCTGGAAGGGGTCATAAAAATGCAGCCCAAAATTATTGTATTTAGACACTGTAAAAAAATAACGGCACAGTTAATGACTCTCAAGATTTCCTCTTAAAAGCCACCGAGGCATGGAGCGCCTGATCTCTTTGTTCAGGCAGGGGTCCCTTGGCATGTTATTTGCAGAATTCTGATGGAATCTCGAAACAGCATATGTCTCCTCGTTAGGATTTAATTTTTTTCCCCTAGAGAAGAGGGAGGGAAAGCAGGCTCCCTGGCAAAATGGTAAATCAAGTAGAACTAAGTTGTGCTTAATAACCTATATTTATTGAGGACCTCTTAGTCCCTGAGTAAGCTTGGCTGGGCCCGGAGATTTGGTACACAGGAGAGCCCTTTTCCCCACTCAGCACCTTGGCAGGTATGGCATTGGCTAGTGGGAACATAAAATAGGTCTTATCAGTGACTGCCCCTAAATTTGGAGCTCTTCTTGCTAGACATAGGAACAGTAATAATAATAATAATAATAATAATAATACAGTAGAGTCTCGCTTATCCAACGTTCTGGATTATCCAACGCATTTTTGTAGTCAATGTTTTCAATATATCGTGATATTTTGGTACTAAATTCATAAATACAGTAATTACTACATAGCATTACTGAGTATTGAACTACTTTTTCTGCCAAATTTGTTGTCGAACATGATGTTTTGGTGCTTCATTTGTAAAATCATAACCTAATTTGATGTTTAATAGGCTTTTTCTTAATGTCTCCTTATTATCCAACATATTCGCTTATCCAACATTCTGCCAGCTCGTTTATGTTGGATAAGTGAGACTCTACTGTAATAATAATAATAATAATAATTACAATAAAGTGGTAATAAAGGTGGTCCCGGTGGTGATCGGCACATTGGGTGCCGTGCCAAAAGATCTCAGCCGGCATTTGGAAACAATAGACATTGACCAAATTACGATCTGCCAACTGCAAAAGGCCATCCTACTGGGATCTGCACGCATCATTTGAAAATACATCACACAGTCCTAGACGCTTGGGAAGTGTTCGACCTGTGATTTTGTTATACGAAATCCAGCATGTCTATCTTGTTTGCTGTGTCATAATAAAATAATAATTACAATAAAGTAATAATAATTATAATAAGTAATTATTATTATTTCTTGTAAGAGTCCTCTGCCCCCTAGAAGATCAGGGGGCAGAGGACTCTTACAAGTAAAACAAGCAGTCAAAGAAGAAGAACATGCCCTGGTGAAGAACCTGCTTTGATTGAAGTAAAAAATCAGAAACTCCTCAACGCACAGCAGACAAAAAACCAGTACAAGAAAACCACACTACAAACTAGAGCTGAAAGCTGGCACAACAAAACTTTGCATGGAAAGTTCCTTGACAAAATTGAAGGAAATGTTGATAAGGAGAATATCTGGCTATGGCTCACGAATGGGACCCTGAAGAAGGAGACAGAAGGCCTGATCCTTGCAGCCCAGGAGCAAGACATCAGAACAAATGCAATTAAGGCCAAGATCGAAAAATCAGCTGATGACCCAAAATGCAGACTATGCAAGGAAACCGATGAAACCATTGATCATATCTTCAGCTGCTGTAAGAAAATCGCACAGACTGACTACAAACAGAGGCACAACTATGTGGCCCAAATGATCCATTGGAACTTATGCCTCAAGTCCCACCTCCCAGCAGCAAAGAACTGGTGGGATCACAAACCTGCAAAAGTATTGGAAAATGAGCACACAAAGATACTGTGGGACTTCCGAATCCAGACTGACAAAGTTCTGGAACACAACACACCAGACATCACAGCTAGGAAAAGAAAAAAGTTTGGATCATTGATGTTGCCATCCCAGGTGACAGTTGCATTGATGAAAAACAACAGGAAAAACTTAGCCGCTATCAGGACCTCAAGATTGAACTTCAAAGACTCTGGCAGAAACCAGTGCAGGTGGTCCCAGTGGTGATGGGCACACTGGGTGCCGTGCCAAAAGATCTCAGCCGGTATTTGGAAACAATAGACATTGACAAAATTACGATCTGCCAACTGCAAAAGGCCACCCTACTGGGATCTGCTCGCATCATCCGAAAATACATCACACAGTCCTAGACACTTGGGAAGTGTTTGACTTGTGATTTTGTGATACGAAATCCAGCATATCTATCTTGTTTGCTGTGTCATACAATGTCATTGTGTTAATAATAATAATAATTAATAATAATAGGTGCAGTGCCTAAAGACTTTGGCCTGCACTTAACAGTCAGCACTGACAAAATGACCACCTGTCAGCTGCAAAAAGCCACCCTACTCAGATCTGCATGCATTATTCACCAGTACAACACACAGTCCTAGACACTTGGGAAGTGTCTGACATGTGATTCAAACAAAAGCCAGCATTGTGATCTTGTTTGCTGTGTACTTATCTTACTGTGTGACAAATAATACACTTTATTTATATACTGCCCTTCTCCCTGGAGGGACTCGGAGTGGATTACAGTATCATAGAGCAAACAAAGACAAACATTCAATGCCTTATTTACAAACATACAATGAGACATACAACACAGACAAAGGCAAAGACTTATTTCATTTACGGCTTTGAAGGCGGTGCTCATTTCTGGCTCTGAGAGATGGGTTTTTTTTTTTTTCAATTTTCAAGCCAAGGAGCCTGCAATGTTACCTGCTGGTCATGTGGATGGCAAGATTGCTTGGAGCATCTCTTTGCCTTTTCCTACCAAAGCAGTACCTATTTATCTACTCACATTTGCATGTTTTTAAATTGCTAGGTTGGCAAAGGAGCTAGGGTTGACAGGTGGGCGCTCACCCTGTCTCACGGATTCAAACTGCCAACCTTCAGGTCCGTCTTCCTGTCCTTCTTTTCCCTCCTTCCTTCCTTCTTTCCTTCCTTCCTTCTCTTTCTTTCTTTCTTTCTTTCTTTCTTTCTTTCTTTCTTTCTTTCTTTCTTTCTTTCCTTCCTTCCTTCCTTCCTTCCTTCCTTCCTTCCTTCCTTCCTTCCTTCCTTCTTTTCTTTTTTTCTATCCTTCCTTCCTTCCTTCCTTCCTTCCTTCCTTCCTTCCTTCCTTCCTTCCTTCCTTTCTCTTCCTTCCTTCTTTCTTTCCTTCTTTCCTTCCTTTTTTCCGACACACAAACACATTTTTGACACCCTTTTAGATCTAAAGAAATGGCTTCTAAGGCAAAACCATTTCCTTAAAAACCATGCAATTTAGACTGCTTTTAAAGTCCCTTTAAGTACACATTCTAAATTATTTTAATATTGTTAAGAGTTCAGTTCTATTACGTTATTGGCACTTGGGGATATTTTCAGCTCTTTTGTAATAATTGTAATTTGTAACTCCCCAGAAGACTCAGGAAAAAAAGTGGGGTACAAACAAAAATGAGGATAAACGTAATACTAACCAGCACTATCCATGCCTTTCAGATACCAACAGTTAATTGTCACAATCCGTCTAAACTTGATCTCTTTCCATTGTCATAATCTGCTAAGGCAGACTGGCAGGCGTGTATTGCTTCACACACAGAAAATGACTTGGATTCAGTGGGCTGTCACCAAGATTGCACCCAAAGCAAACATTCAGAGTGAAATTTCATCCTCCAGTGAAACATTTGTGGAATCATGAGCGAAACAGAGAGCATTTTAGGGCAACTCCGGTGCAGGCTCTCCAAGGTGATGATGATCATGATTGGATTCAGAAACACAGCCGTGTTAGTCCGCAATTTCGGCACACAGAGGGATCTTATAGCACCTTGGAGACTAATTGAGAGAATGATATGTAGATTGTCAACTTTCTCAGATGAATGGAGTGAAGTGCTTGCAAAGAGTGTGTGTGAAATGCAAACGATTTATACAGCGATGAAGTGGCAGGGTTTGCATTAATAATGGCAATTGTGTTATAGGAATGTAGTGTGATGTTATCTGAGAACAAGAAAGGAGATGCGATAGCTAAAATTTATTTATTTATTTATTTACAGTATTTATATTCCGCCCTTCTTTCTCACCCCGAAGGGGACTCAGGGCGGATTACAATGAACACATATATGGCAAACATTCAATGTCAACAGACAAACAACATACAGTATAGACAGACACAGAGGCATTTAACATTTTTCCAGCTTCACTACATCTCAGTAACTTCCCATCATTCATACAATTGTTTACTCATCTTACCCTTCCTGTCTTTGTCTCCTGATAACCATTGCTAATATTGAGCATGTCATTTCATCAACACACCCGAAAGTTTGCATTTGGATGGTTATTCATTCATAGGCTATCACTCGTGACTGAGTATGACTGTCTTCCAAAAGTAGAGTCATCCTTACGTGTCTGTAGAGACCTATTCCGGATCTGCATGGTCTTTTGCAGCGAGAACATTCATTTCCAGATGGAATGTGGTTCTGACAAGGGTTGGCTTGATGCACCATCCTTCTGACACATTTCTCCCTTTCCCCCTTTATCCATGCCTCCTCAAAATCCATAATAATAATAATAATAACTTTATTTTTATAACCCACCCCATCTCCCTGAAGGGACTCGGAGCGGCTTACATGAGGCCATGCCCAGGCGAAACAGACAATATAAAACTCACAATATAAAAAAAGATCAATAAAAACAAATAAGATTGCATATACAAAAATCATACATTGATAAAATCCTGAAAAGAGCCTAAAATGAACTGGGCCAAAAGTGCGAGTAGTGCGAGTTATAATTAGGGGAGAAGTAGGTAGCCGAGACAGTAGTCCCACTGCAATGCTAGGGAAGGAGTACACAGGGAGAATATATCTGGCTAACAGAGTGACAAATGCTATAAAATAAAATAGACAACTGGGTGATCCCAAGCTTTAAAAATCAATCGCCAACGGCCTGTTGGAAAAGCCAAGTTTTCAGGCTCTTCCGAAAGATAAGGAGGTAATAATAATAATAATAATAATAATAATAATAATAATAATAATGACTGACAAAGTTCTGGAACACAACACACCGGACATTGTGCCAGCCTCTGGCGCATCTGCAAAAGCTTGGGCCAGAATGGGGCATGACCCACCTTCTGGAAGGAGAGGAAGAAGAAGCTCTTTTCTAGGAAATATGGTTTGGGAAAACTAGTGGCGGCAGCTTCTAATCCTCCTGGAGCTTTTGGGGATTATGGTGCACTCAAACTTCGGGTACGCACTGTGTCCATATGGTTTAAGAAGTTGGGAGTGGAATTGGAGACTGAAAGTGGCAATTGGGTTATTAATGCAAGTCATAGTTTTACAATGTCTTTCACCTTGTGCGCCACCAAACTACAACTCCCAGGATTCCATCGCATTGAGCTGCTTTAGCACTGTTGATAACAGTTGACTTCCAGCTACACACTTGTGGGTCACCTGGTCCTAAGGTTAGCTTTAAGCCCATCTTTAAATCTCTTTGTTATCCAGTGACATTCAATTTCCTGTTCTTGAGTTGAAAGTAAAGTTGCTGTTTCAGGAGATGGTGACGGGGCATTCGAACAACGTGGCATTCGGTTCAGCAAAGCTGATGGCAGAGGATCATGGCTTCAATGCTGGTGGTCTTTGCTTCTTCCAGAACGCTGACATTTGTCTATCTTCCCAAGAGATTTGCAGGATTTTTCGAAGGCATCATCCCCTCAATGCAGATAGCTATTCACACACTGTCTATACAGGTCTGTTCCTAGGCATTGCGCTCCATGCATCTCAGCAAGTAGACTAAGGATGCATCTACACTGTAGAATAAATGCAGTTTGACACCACTTTACTTGCCAAGGCACAATGCTATGGAATGCTGAGACTTGTAGTTTGATGTACCACCAGCGCTCTTTGGAAGAGAAAGCTAGAGACCTTGTAAAACAGCAACTCCAGTGATTCCATCATAATGAGCCATGGCAGTTAAAGTGATGTCAAATCGCTTTCATTGCATTTTGTCCATTTCTACTGTGAAATTACCTTCCCCATTTCGGCCCATTTCGGCACATTCTGCACTTTGCCTGGGTTCAATGAATTAGTCTCCTGTGTTAATATTGTGTGTTTTATGTCGATTTTAACTATTGTTTTTACTGTGATTGATGTTTCTATTGGATAATTGTTTTATTGCTGTGTTTTGATATTTGATTGTTTTATCGGGCAAGGCCCCATGTAAGCCGCCCCGAGTCCCTTCGGGGAGATGGGGTGGGGTATAAAAATAAAGTTGTTATTATTATTATTATTATTATTATTATTATTATTATTATTATTATTCTACAGTGTAGACAGGGCAGGCCCAAGGTAATTTTCAAGTGTAGGCGAACAGAATTTTGGCTCCCCCCCCCAACCAATCATTGAAAAATAAAAGCATTGGATAAGCGAAAATGTTGTATAATAAGGAGGGATTAAGGAAAAGCCTAAATAAAGAGCAACACTCTGAAAACAGGGGAATTCCAAACAAGAAATAATCAGGGCCAGCTAACACCTCCCAACCAAGGATGCCCCTAGGGAGGAAGCACCCAGGCTTTGAAACTGCAAGGCCATTAAATGCTAGTCAAGCTGGCCAATTGCAATATTCACACTAGCCTCAAACAGACAAGAGCTCTTTCTCCCACCCTGGACTATCCACAGATATATGAACCCCACTTACCTAGCTTCCAACAGACCTCACAACCCATTTGTCCTAATGTTGGAGGGTGGTTCCTGGTCAAAATGGTCCCTGGTCAAAAAAAAGTTGGGAACCACTGGTGTGGAGGCACATTTCATCTATGAAAGCTTTTGATATGAACTCCATTTTCCCAGTTACTCTAAGGTGCTACAAAATCCCTTTGCATGCCGATAACCATAATATGGATCTTTCTGAAATTATCCTGATCTAAAGTTTTCTTTCAAACGGAAGTTCCTTAGAGGAAGCGATGCATTATGAATTTGCCGCTACATCTTTTTTGTACTAACAAAAAAACCCATATATCATTAGTCATGGGTTTTTTTTAAAAACAATGAATGAAAGACCAGTCTTGCCAAGAAAACTCTGGTATGGTTGCGTTAGGATCTCCATAAGTTGGAAACAACTTGAAGGCACACAGCGACAACAACAAAATGACCTACCAGGGTTCCAGTCTATGTCTTTTGTGTGAAATCCATTCTTCTCTGTGAAAACATGTTGTTTTGTACAAAGCAATTGTTATGCAAACAATTTTTGCAATGAAAGTCCTGAATTTTTTGTAAAAGAAAAAAAAGTTTGTGGCACTTGGCCATTTTCTCAATGCAGAGTCCAATTGTCTTGAAAACGAGAGCGTTCTCATCAAGAACATGGAAAAATGAATATTTTGTTTGAGGAAGAAAAGTGTGTTTTTCAATAGATGGAATTTTATGGAACAACTAAGAGCAAAAAAAGTTTGCCTTTTCCCTTTAAGCTAAAATCCAACTTTGAAGCTATTTTATAAATTGCCTTAACCAGGTGAGAGACAGCCGGATTAGAAGATAAAACTGTAATTGCTCATCAGAAATGTACATTAGCTATTTCTAAGCTATGTCAATAGAACAGCTGGGAATTAATACCCGGGATCTCATAATGCCAGTTCAGAAATTATTGTTGAATAGACCTGTGCTAATAAAATTAACAATTGCAATCTAGCGCTGGAAGAAAAGTCATTCTCAGAGGGAGCATAAGAGAGCGGCAAAATGTCACTCGCTATTGTCTTTAATTTACGTATCAAGTTGGCCTTTGTCAAGCATTTCGAGCCAACCCATTGCGCTGCTCTGTTCGCAAAGGAGAAATTTTTAAAAAATACTGATTAAATCTTTCATGTGACTTTGCACTTTGGGAGTGTGGCCAAGTTTTCAGAACTTTCTTGGCATTGAGTCACTGAAGGAGAGTCACTCAACAATCATCATTGAATAGAAGTATCAATTTTATGGTTGCTTAAGGAAAGTTCCACAGATGGAACCAATTCACAGTTCCTGAGCATGGTGTAATGGCTTGAGTGTTGACTCTGGAAATCAGGGTTCAATCCATGATCAGTCATGGAAATCCATTTGGTGATCCTTGGGAAATTGCACTCTCTTAGATGTAGAGCAGTGTGTTGCACCCCAAAGGTTCGAGAGCACTCTGAAAACCACACTGAGGCCAGATGTTCAAGCAAAGCAGTTTATTGAGGGATATATATATATATATATATATATATATATATATATGCAAGCAAACAGCGGAAAGAGTCAATAGAGTAAGTAGTCCATAATATAACGTCCACAATAGTCCAAAAGATAGTTCTTCAAAGTCTTTCAAAGTTGTAATCCACAATTAGAACTCAAAGAGTTCCAGCAAAGAGTCAAAGTCAGTAAGCATCCAGGAATTGCAGGAATCAGGGACAAGACACAGCAAAACGACAGCTATAATCTACCTGGAGGGTATTCCTTGGTAAGCAGGGAAACAAGAGTAACAAGGCAAGGTATACTCGAGAGTCACAAGGCACGAACTCCAACTGGATATCCTGGAAATGTCAGGGGAACAAGGCAAGGATCAAGAGACAGGAACGGAGATGATTCTCCCAAGAATGGCAATGTTGACACCGCAACAAAAACAAAGAACGAGGTCCCTTTAAGGAAAACTCAAGGCTACCATTCAATGAGATCCAGGATAATCACAGCTTCACATGGGAAAGTTTATTAATTACAGCGCTTGAGAGCCAAACGTTTACTTCTTCTCAGCACTTCCCTTTGACTCCTATCCTGTGAATCCAGCCTTGAGTTAACATCGGAATGTTCCCCAATTAGTTGTTCCTCTGGAAGCACAACTTCAGGCCCCTTCAAAGTCATTGGGCTCTGATCCAAAACCGGAGAGGCTCAAAATCCAAATTGGCCTCTGAGTCCTACTCCGTCTCCTGTGGAGGGCCAGATCCTGATGGCTGAGCTATAACACAGTGGTTCTCAACCTGTGGGCCCCCAGATGTTTTGGCCTTCAACTCCCAGAAATCCTAACAGCTGGTAAACTGGCTGGGATTTCTTGGAGTTGTAGGCCAAAAACATCTGGGGATCCACCATGATGGCTTCATCTTAGGGTTTGCATAAGTCAAAAATGACTTGAAGGCATGCAACAAAAATGAGGTCCCAGATTTTATCTGATCATCAAGGCTAAACATGATCAGCCATGGTTGATATTGTGAGGGAAGATTGTCAAAGAATACTAGGTACTTGGCTATATTTCAGAGGAAGGCAATGGCAAAACACTGAAGGATACCTTGTCTAAAACTCTATGAAATTCTTGAGGGCACCACAAGTTAACGGATAACTTGGGGGGACATGTACATGCAACCATTTCATGTGGCTTAAGGCCTATTTCCAGTTATGACTGGATCAAGCTCTTGAGTCAGTTAGATGCTTTATTTATTTATTTATTTATTTATTTATTTATTTATTTACAGTATTTATATTCCGCCCTTCTCACCCCGAAGGAGACTCAGGGCGGATCACATTGTACACATATAAGGCAAACATTCAATGCCATATAACATAGAACAGAGACAGAGACAGACATAGAGGCAATTTAAACCTTCTCCAGCTTCCAGCTTCCTGAGGGTATGCTTGATTTTGGCCACAGGGGGAGCAGCTGCTTCATCATCCACTATGACTGCAACTTCCTCATTCCAACGGCGGCTGGGTGATTTTGATGGTGTCATAAATTAGCCTCCCCACATAAGCGGTACCTAAATTTCCTACTTGATAGATGCAACAATCTTTCGGGTTGCTTAGGCCAACAATGAGCATGGACTATATTTTATTTTTAATTGTCGGGTGCTCACCCTGACATGGGCTGGCCTCAAACTCATGACTTCTTGGTCAGAGTGATTTATTGCAGCTGGCTGCTAACCAGCCTGTCCCACAGCCTGGCCTTCTTTATATTCATGTATAAATCTAATAACATATCCATGAGACGTATCAAACCTCATAATTTTGGCTCCCAAACCTGCTCTCGACATACGTAAGGTTGACTTATGCACAAGTATAATTAATTATTTATATATGGGATGATTTGAGTCTCAGATTGGGAGAAAGGTGGGAAATAAAGGGATAGATTGGTCTACTCTAGTTGGGCTTCTGACTATATATTAATAACTGAAATTTAGAATTGGACTGGTGTCTTTTGCTTACTTTGATACATTGCTGCCTATGTTAACACATCATTTATCTGTCTAGCCCAGTACAGTCTGCAGACCCAAAATCTATGCCCAATACTTTAAGGTGCTTATAGGGCTTTTGCTCAATAAATCCAGTCTTTGTAAATCCAAATTCGAACTGTCAGGATTTCCACTTCCCCAAACTGAAATGTGGGTAGGAAGGAACTGACTTTCATATTTCCCAAATGCCCTAAAGCAGCTCTCATCTTTAAACCTCTATGGGGAATGTTTCAGAGTGTATATATTTTGAGACAAAATCCATTTGTGAATGCATATTTTAAATGTGGCGAATGTTCTTGTCATGCTGGATGGGGGATTCTGGGTATTCTAGTCCAAACTGGGACTTTTTTTTTCCAAAGTTTCCCTGTCCCATTCTGTGTGCGTAAAGAATTCCTCATTCTGGAAAAAAAAATATATTTATTTATTTGCAGTATTTATATTTATATTCCGCCCTTCTCACCCCGAAGGGGACTCAGGGCAGATTACAATGAACACATATATGGCAAACATTCAATGCCAACAGACAAACAACATTCAGTTTTAGACAGACACAGAGGCATTTTTTTAACATCTTTCCAGCTTCACGATTCCGGCCACAGGGGGAGCTGTTGCTTCACCGTCCATTGGTGGCTGTTCTTCCTCTTCTTTTCCTCATGAGCAGTTTTATGGTGTTGTAGATTAGTTAAATTAGCCTCCCGCATAAAGCGTACCTAAATTTTCCCTACTTGACAGATGCAACTGTCTTTCGGGGCTGCTAGGTCAACAGCAAGCCGGGGCTATTTTTTTTTTTTTTATGGTCGGAGGCTTAACCCGACCCGGGCTTCGAACTCATGACCTCTCGGTCAGTAGTGATTTATAGCAGCTGGTTACTAGCCAGCTGCGCCACAGCCCGGCCCCAACTACTAGCTCCTACTGAGAGGTTATTTGTCAAATGAGTTTTTAAAAGAGATTAAAATGGGATTCCTTAACATGACTTTTCCCATTTTTCTTCCAGGTTAACGGGTTTCCAGCTGCCTCCTCCCATTGTGAGCACTGGAGTGGTGCTGTCGTTGTGGCTTGTCAGCGACTATGCCGTCAGTGCGCAAGGATTTCAGGCAAGCTACGAAGGTAGGTCCACTTTTGGTGAAATTAAAACTTTATTTAAAACCTGTATCAACTCTCTGTGTGGAATAACAGCTCCTTTGACTTTCATGAAGAAACATGTACTTGGAGACATATGCTATGTTCCTAAGTCCTATGGAATGGGACATGATGGATTTTGATATGACCCATGGATCCATGATGCTGTTCCACCCTGACTATTGATGCTTGAGGATGAAATACTTTATGACATACTCTCCCATAACCATAGTCTCCCATAGGCTCGGTTAGAGCAAAAGGCGCTTGCGAAGCATCTGGTGGCACATCTGCAAACTGCAAAAGGCCACCCTACTGGGATCTGCACACAACATCTGAAAATAATAATAATAATAATAATAATAATAATAATAATAATAATAATAATACTTTATTTATACCCCACCACCATCTCCTCAATGGGGACTCGGGGCGGCTGGGATCTGCGCACATCATCCGAAAATACATCACACAGTCCTAGACACTTGGGAAGTGTTCGACTTGTGATTTTGTGATACGAAATCCAGCATGTCTATCTTGTTTGCTGTGTCATATTATTATTATCATTATTATTATTTTATTATGACACAGCAAACAAGATAGACATGCTGGATTTCGTATCACAAAATCACAAGTCGAACACTTCCCAAGTGTCTAGGACTGTGTGATGTATTTTTGGATGATTTTCGGATGATGTGCGCAGATCCCAGCAGGGTGGCCTTTTGCAGCTGGCAGATTGTAATTTTGTCAATGTCTATTGTTTCCAAATGCCGGCTGAGATCTTTTGGCACGGCACCCAATGTGCCCATCACCACCGGGACCACCTGCACTGGTTTCTGCCAGAGTCTTTGAAGTTCAATCTTGAGGTCCTGATAGCGGCTAAGTTTTTCCTGTTATTTTTCGTCAATGCGACTGTAACCTGGGATGGCGACATCAATGATCCAAACCTTTTTCTTTTTCACAACTGTGATGTCTGGGTTGTTGTGATCCAGAACTTTGTTAGTCTGCATTCGGAAGTCCCACAGTATCTCTGTGTTCTCATTCTCCAATACTTTTGCAGGTTTGTGATCCCACCAGTTCTTTGCTGCTGGGAGGTGGTACTTGAGGCATAAGTTCCAATGAATCATTTGGGCCACATAGTTGTGCCTCTGTTTGTAGTCTGTCTGTGCAATTTTCTTACAGCAGCTGAGGATATGATTGATGGTTTCGTCAGCTTCCTTGCACAGTCTGCATTTTGGGTCATCCGCTGATTTTTCGATCTTGGCCTGAATTGCCTTTGTTCTGATGGCTTGCTCCTGGGCTGCAAGGATCAGGCCTTCTGTCTCCTTCTTCAGGGTCCCATTCGTGAGCCAGAGCCAGGTCTTCTCCTTATCAGCTTTTCCTTCAAATTTGTCAATTATTATTATTATTAATAATAATAATAATTTTATTTTTATACCCTGCCTCCATCTCCCCGTGGGGACTTGGGGTGGCTTACAAATACAGAAATACAGTATGCTGAAACTCAGTTTTATGAATTCCAAGGAACTAAATGGTGACTTGGCATCTATAATAGACATGATGAGAATGAACAAACCAAAGTTTAATTGATAGAAGATGGTCAAAAGGCTGATCTGGGAGTATGGATCCAGCTTGTGTTATGTGAGGTGATGCTCCCCTTGAAGATGCAGGTTTGCAGTTTGGTGAATTCGGGCCTGAAGCTGACTGCTTACACCAGCAAAAAAAGAAACGATGAAAAGCGTGCTGCGTTGGTAAAACTGCCAAATTACATGTTTCTCAAGAAGAATAAGAGAACAAAAGTGTAAGTGGGAGCCTGCCGTAATAGTAAAAGAGGGGGAAAAAAATCACAAGATAGCTGCCTGGATTCAAGATGGTATAAAGTGTTAGTTTTGCAGTATTGTGTGCTTAATTCCTTTTCAAAAAAAAAAAAAGAAAGGATGGAAGTGTGAAAAAAAACAAAAAGGAAAACTTGCTGAAATTTACAATCTGTAAGACTTCATTCTTGAAATGTGGACGTCAAGTTGATTGATGCTTGTGAAAGCTTCTCCTTGCCATTACTATTAAGAAGATGCAGTCAGCCCTTTACATTCACTGGGATGGAGCCCCTGGTGGTGCAGTGGGTTAGACCCTTGTGCCAGCAGGACTGCTGACTTGAAGGTTGAGTTGTTCACCTGAAAGTTGCTGGTTCGAATCCAACCCGCGGAGAGCGTGGATGAGCTCCCTCTGTCAGCTCCAGCTCCATGAGGGGACATGAGAGAAGCCTCCCACAAGGATGGTTAAAAGATCAAAAACATCCCCTGGGCAACGTCCTTGCAGACGGCCAATTTTCTCACACCAGAAGCAGCTTGCAGTTTCTCAAATTGCTCCTGACATGAAAAAAAATCACTGGGATTAGGGGGACAGGACCCCAATGAAACAAGGGGAAACATGAGTTATAAATGCTATTATTTTCTACCCAAGATAATACCTAAAATCTCTAGATTTGCTGTGTCATAATAAAATAATAATAATAATAATAATAATAATAATAATAATAATAATAATAATAATAATAATAAAGGTCACCCTACTGAGATCTGTGCGCATCATCCGAAAGTACATCATATAGTTCTAGACACTTGGGAAGTGTTTGACTTGTGATTTTGTGATACGAAATCCAGCATATCTATCTTGTTTGCTGTGTCATAATAATACAGTAGAGTCTCACTTATCCAAGCCTCGCTTATCCAAGCCTCTGGATAATCCAAGCCATTTTTGTAGTCTATGTTTTCAATATATCGTGATATTTTGGTGCTAAATTCGTAAATACAGTAATTCCAACATAACATTACTGCGTAAAGAACTGCTTTTTCTGTCAAATTTGTTGTAAAACATAATGTTTTGGTGCTTAATTTGTAAAATCATAACCTAATTTGATGTTTAATAGGCTTTTCCTTAATCCCTCCTTATTGTCCAAGATATTCGCTTATCCAAGCTTCTGCCGGCCCATTTAGCTTGCATAAGTGAGACTCTACTGTAATAATAATAATAATAATAATAATAATAATAATAATAATAATAATAAAGGCCACCCTACTGGGATCTGCGCGCATCATCTGAAAATACATCATATAGTCCTAGACACTTGGGAAGTGTTTGACTTGTGACTTTGTGATACGAAATCCAGCATATCTATCTTGTTTGCTGTGTCATACAATTATTATTATTATTATTATTATTATTATTATTATTATTATTATTATTATTATTTATGTATATACTGCTCTATCTCCTCAAAAGGACTCAGGGCGGTTTCCAACATGTATATAAAACTGTCAATTGTCAAAGACAACATGCAAACAACTTAACATGAACTTGACACAACAGACATAATAAACAAACATTGTAACAATGCAGAAACAACTCAGTTAAAATAGACATTGTTACAGCCAGAACATTGCTCAAACCACAATACCAAACTCTCCTTCCATGCCTAACAATAGGAATGGAAATACAGTAGAGTCTCACTTATCCAACATAAACAGGCCAGCAAAACGTTGGATAAGCGAATATGTTGGATAATAAGGAGGGATTAAGGAAAAGCCTATTAAACATCAAATTAGGTTATGATTTTACAAATTAAGCACCAAAACATCATGTTTAATGACAAATTTGACAGAAAAAGTAGTTCAATACGCAGTAATGCTATGTAGTAATTACTGTATTTACGAATTTAGCACCAAAATATCATGATGTATTGAAAACATTGGCTACAAAAATGCATTGGATAATCCAGAACGTTGGATAAGCGAGTGTTGGATAAGTGAGACTCTACTGTAGTATAACTCAGTATATATTTGCTAGGTTTCCTCCCAGTTCAGATACATCAACAAGTGTGATCCTTGGCAACTTCTGAGCAAGACTCCTGTGATTTATGGGTTGGAACATAATTATCATATTCGCACAAATAAATATCAAATGTGGATTTCTTTGAGTGATGAGGCTGTGAGATGGTATTCTAGCCCTTCAACACACCTTTTTGAGAGTCTATAGGCATGCTAATGAACATTTGGAGAGCCGTATTGAAAAAAGGAAAAGAGAATCAATGCGAGAGCAGGTGGGAATTATAGCTCAAAGCATGGAATGCAGCCTGGAAATAGATGAAAGCAATCCATGTTCCTCATGGTTTCCAGGTCCCTCCTGTGTCATTTACCAGCTCTCCAAATTATTGGCAGGTGCAGAGTCAAAATTATTGGCCGTTCTTCAGTATGTGAAAATGAGGCTAATGGAATATATCTGCCGATCTTGCAGTCGATAATGTGGAGCTTGCATGAGCAGCACCAGAATGACTACAAATGGTGGGCTTCTGTTGAATTTTCTGCTTTAATATGGCAAAACACATAACTTAGCATGTGAGGTCGACCTGCTGTGAATGTTCTTTTCTCAATCTGTTGAAAAGATCAGAATAGAACATAGTTGTCCCTTGGTTCGGGCTCAGAAATGGCACTGAGATGGTCTGAGTTTTCTTGAGTAAGGTCCAGAGATTGGAAAATCTCATCTATATATATAAAAGGGTAATGGAATCACGGCACCAGACAAAACAACTAAACTAAACACACCCCACAACCTCGAAAATTGACAGCACAACCTCTCATCCACGCCTCTACGTTCATACAACAAAAAGAAAAGAAAAAGAAAGTCCTAGCCACAGCAACGCGTGGCCGGGCACAGCTAGTTTTTTAATAAAGGAAGACCACCGTTCCTAGAATCCTCATGCCAAATTGACCTAAAATGCTAGATCTTTCTGCCCAACTGATGGAATGAAATTCCAAAAAGACTACACTGGAGTGAGATGGCCCAAGGGGTCCCTTCCAACTGTTATTATTAGTATCAGTAATACTACTACTACTAATATTATTATTATTATTGAGTCTGGGTGGCCATCTGTCGGGAGTGCTTTAATTGTGTTTTTGCTGTACAAAAGCTGAAGGGGGTTGGACTACATGGCTCAAGGGGTCCCTTCCAAAAATAATAACAACAACAACAACAACAATAATAATAATAATAATAATAATATATTATGTATTATTATATTATATGTATTATTATTATAATATTATAATAATACATCACACAGTCCTAGACACTTGGGAAGTGTTCGAGTTGTGATTTTGTGATACGAAATCCAGCATATCTATCTTGTTTGCTGTGTCATAAAATAATAATAATAATAATAATAATAATCATAATAATAATAATCATAATAATAATAGGGAAGTGTTCGACTTGTGATTTTGTGATATGAAATCCAGCATATTTTATCTTGTTTGCTGTGTCATACAATTATTATTATTATTATTATTATTATTATTATTATTATTATTATTATTGAGACTGATGGCCATCTGACAGGGGTGCTTTCATTGTGTTTTTGCTGCACAAAGGCAGAAGGGGGATGGACTAGATGGCTCAAGGGGTCCCTTCCAATTATTATTATTATTATTATTATTATTATTATTATTATTATTATTATTGAGACTGATGACCATCTGTCAGGGGTGCTTTCGTTGTGTTTTTGCTGCACAAAGGCAGAAGGGGGATGGACTAGATGGCTCAAGGGGTCCCTTCCAACAACAACAACAACAACAATAACAATTATTATTATTATTATTATTATTATTATTATTATTACTATTTATTGATTTGAATTACTGTATATACTTGAGTATGAGCCTAGTTTTTCAGCCCTTTTTTTAAGACTGAAAAAGCCCCCCTCAGCTTATACTTGGGTGAGGGTCCTGGTTGGCTTATATTTGGATCAGCTTATACTCGAGAATATATGGTACATTTATTATTTTTTCTCTATTATTATTGGTATCATTACATTTATTATTACATTTATTATTTTTCTTTATTATTGTTGCTACATTTATTTTACTCTATTTTTATTATTATTAATAATACATTTATTATTTCACTCTGATCTTATTATCGCATTTATTATTTTACTCTATTTATTATTACATGTATTATTTTCCTGTATTTATTATTATTATTATTGCATGTATTATTTTACTCTATTATTATTAAAAGGATACATAAGCACATTTACATTGAAGAAGATGGGAGTAATGATTTGATCAGAGTTGGACAGTCTTATCTTAAATTTGAGCTTTATGTAAATATTGAAAAATATTTAACCTACTGATGCCTCAATTAATGTAATTTTATTGGTATCTAGTTTTATTTCTGAAATTTACCACCCTTAGCTTATACTGGAGTCAATGTTTTCCCAGTTTTTTTATGGTAAAATTAGGTGCCTCGGCTTATATTCGGGTCGGCTTATACTCAAGTATATACGGTAATCCCACTGTTGTTACCAACTTTTGACTAAGAAACCTCAGGGCCTTGGACTCTTCTTAAACTGCCCTCCAGTTTAGACAAACCTGAACATAATCCGGAGACGAAAATTTATGAAGTTTGTATTTGCCACCCCTTAAACTCACCATCTCACTCTGGTTCCTTTGTTCATGCTCCGTGCATTGTTTCTCTTGTGTGCACTTTAGTGCATCAGCATTATCTGTTACACATTTCTAAGTTGGTGCTTTACCTAATTATGTTTTAATTGATTTGAGTCTGGAGTCAATGTTTTCCCAGTTTTTTTGTGGTAAAATTAGGTGCCTCAGCTTATATTCGGGTCGGCTTATAGTCGAGTATATACGGTACCCATGAAGAAGGTGCTACACACACACATATATATATTCTGGGGTGTTCTGTATCATAAGGCATCAATCTATTGAACATTTTGAGACACATCTCCAGTTTTACCTGCACATTTTGTGTGCTCTAGTTTTTTGTTTTATCTAAAACAACCTGAAAGCCCTGAAGGCATCTAATCCTTTCTGATCTTGGAAGCTAAGCAAGTCATGCCTGGTTAGTATTTGGTTGTGGACCATGAAGGAATATCAGGCCATACTTCAAAGGGAAGCAACAGCAAGCTATTTCTGAGTCTCACTCGCTTTTTAAAAATTATTGGGCTGCCGTAAGTCAATAGGAAACTTGAAGGCACGCACACCTATACACACAGAGAAGTGAATTAAATTCCACCTGAAGGTTTCGTGGATTGTGACCCTGTTAAGTCTATGTTTGGAAGTCTGGTAAGGGGCCGGGCTGTGGCGCAGCTGGCTAGTAACCAGCTGCTATAAATCACTACTGACCGAGCGGTCATAAGTTCGAAGCCCGGGTCGGGTTAAGCCTCCGACCATTAATAGCCCCGGCTTGCTGTTGACCTATGCAGCCCCGAAAGACAGTTGCACCTGTCAATTAGGGAAATTTAGGGACGCTTTATGTGGGAGGCTAATTTACAACACCATAAAACTGCCAGCAAAACACGAGGAAAGGAATGAGGAAGTACATCCACTACTGGACGGTGAAGCAACAGCTCCCCCTGTGGCCGGAATCGTGAAGCTGGAAAAATGTTAAAAATGCCTCTGAGTCTGTCTAATGTATGTTGTTTGTCTGTTGGCATTGAATGTTTGCCATATATGTGTTCGTTGTAATCCGCCCTGAGTCTCCTTCGGGGTGAGAAAGAAGAGCGGGATATAAATACTGTAAATAAATAAATAAGAATCCAAACACTTTAGAATCCATGCTAAGGATTTCAGCAAGCACTATAGTCCGTATTGCTGGAACTTTTTCCAGATAATTACATATGCTAGTCTCATAGATACAATGTGAAATTAATTACAATCACCACTATGGCATACCTGATGAATATACAGTGAGGTGACATTTAAAATAAATTGAGCAAGTGTTTTTCCATAAGTGGGAAATCAGTATGAATTCCACACCACGTCCTACTTAATACCAACAACGGTTCATCATGAGTGGATGGTGGAGGGGCTAGGGCTCATTTTTTTTTTAATAAGAGGATATTAATATTGCGCGCATGACAGAATTGCATTATAATGTATAAAACGCTGCCTTTGGGGTGTCTCGGCGTTGGTGTGTTAAGTACGAGGAAAACAATGTGGAAGATGTGAATTCAATACTGGAAAGGTTTGCACTTTATCAAAATGCAAATAAAGTTCTTTAAAATCACAAGTGGGTCTTAATAAAACTTTAATAACATCTCAGGAGTGTTGCATCCTGGTTTCATGTTCGGCACGCGAATGTTCTCAGTGGGAGAGAGAAAGGACTTCATCCATCCGCATTGTTGTCTGACGTCTAGAATTAAAAAGACTGGTGATAAGAAGGTGTTCTATGAATATAATGGAAATCAGGTTGCACTTTTTGATTTCACCAAACTGTCATTCTCTTTGGTAAAACTTCGAAATTGACGTGGTCATGGAATCGACCGCTTGTTTTTTCCTGGTTGCACAGATGCCACTACTGGTGGCCACAATGGTTAGAAGCCCACATGGAATAGTAATGGAAGCATAGACTTGATGCTCCACCAAGGCCAATGTGGTCTCATTCCACCTGGACCATCCAGACTCCAACCACCAACAATGTGGGTTCAGGATGGTGCATGGTGGTGTTTCAAGGACCGGTCTAGAGCAGTGGTTTTCAACTTGTGGATCGCCAAGTGTTTTAGTCTACAACTCCCAGAAATCCCAACCAGTCTACCAGCTGTTAGGATTTATTTATTTATTTACAGTATTTATATTCCGCCCTTCTTTCTCACCCCGAAGGCGACTCAGGGCGGATCACATTGTACACATATAAGACAAACGTTCAATGCCATATAAACATAGAACAGAGACACAGACAGACGCAGAGGCAATTTAAACCTTCTCCAGCTTCCAGCTTCCTGAGGGTATGCTTGATTCTTGCCACAGGGGGAGCAATTGCTTCATCATCCACTGTGATGGCAACTTCCTCATTCCAATGGTGGCTGGATGATTTTTATGGTGTCGTAAATTAGCCTCCCACATATAAGTGGTACCTAAATTTCCTACTTGATAGATGCAACTGTCTTTCGGGTTGCTTAGGTCAGCAACGAGCAGGGGCTATATTTTATTTTTAATTGTTGGGTGCTCACCCTGATGCGGGCTAGCCTCAAACTCATGACCTCTTGGTCAGAGTGATTTATTGCAGCTGGCTGCTAACCAGCCTGCGCCACAGCCCCCCCCCCCCAAGTCGGGCAAGTTTTGGATAATGACATGCACACCTGAGCTATGGCACCTCCCTTCCCCTGATAACAAACTTATTAACATTTAAATTGAGAACCTCCAGAAGGGCAAGCAGCTCACACAAGATATCCACGTTTATACGCTGTATATATCAGGCAGGATTAAACAAAGGAAATGTAAAATTCATCCATATGCCCTTTAGGACTATCCTTACAAACTCCCAAAAGGCAGTTCCTCTTCTTCCTTTTTTTTAATGGCACCCCATCAATGTCAAATATAAGCCGAGGGTGGGAAATGAAGCAGGTACTGATAAATTTCAAAATAAAAATAGATACCCATAAAATTACATTAATCAAGGCATCAGTAGGTTAAGTAATGTATATATATGGATATAGATATACAGGTACACTGACCTATATGTATATAGGATTTGCAAAGACCTGCAAACATATGAGGGGGAAATGCATATAAAAAATTAATGTATATAGATAGATACAAATATATAAGTACATAGGGATTGCAAATGCATGCAGGCGGTTAATGCCTATATATCTGTAGGAGAGATTGACAAATATTTCAGGGGAAAATTCTTTTATAAGATTAATGGATATATATATATATTTCTTCTTCTTGACTTGCAAGGGTGTCTTTCCCTTTTCAAAACATTCCCTTGGTTAAGAGCGAGGGAGGCTTTGGAAAAGTAAACACTGAGAAGGTAGGGTAAGATGAGAGATAAATATATCATATATTGCAAGCTCCGCTGTCGGCTTGACCTTGACCCAATTATAAGCCAAAGGAGGCTTTTTCAGCTCATACAAAGGGCTCAAAACTTGGCTTATCTTCAAGTATATACGGTACTTTCCTCTCAGCCATCATCTAATAGAGTTAGAGGCATCAACTGCAGAACAGCTGGAGTTGTAGGCCAAAAACAGACGTTTTTGGCCTACAAGTCCCAGAAATCCCAGCCAATTGACCAGTTGTTAGAAGTTCTGGGATGTTTTTGGCCTACAAGTCCCAGAAATCCCAGCCAATTGACCAGTTGTTAGAAGTTCTGGGATGTTTTTGGCCTACAAGTCCCAGAAATCCCAGCCAATTGACCAGTTGTTAGAAGTTCTGGGATGTTTTTGGCCTACAAGTCCCAGAAATCCCAGCCAATTGACCAGTTGTTAGAAGTTCTGGGATGTTTTTGGCCTACAAGTCCCAGAAATCCCAGCCAATTGACCAGTTGTTAGAAGTTCTGGGATGTTTTTGGCCTACAAGTCCCAGAAATCCCAGCCAATTGAAGGCCAAAAACATCTGGGGACCCCAGGTCAAGAACCACTGATCTAGAAGTTCCATAAAATCCTCTTCTCGTTGTGAAACATTTCCTTTTTTGGTGGTGTTCTCTCAAGTCAGCTCCAACGTTTGATGACTCTATGAAAGGGAGATGTCCAAGAACTGTCCATCATCAACTGCAACATCAGGCCAAACATTGGCTTTCAAGTCCTGTTGGGCCCTTCATCATACAAGGGAAAAGTCACAGGTCTGAAGCTCGCTTGAGGTGTTTGCTCCAACGTGGTGTCCTCATTTTGATGGCTCAGCAGGACTTCAGCCGGTTTCTTGTGCAGCATCGGCAGTGTTTGCTCAGGTGGAGAAGACCACCTTCCTGACACAGCAGGCTGGTTGGCTTTTCTGAGCGATTTCCACACTTCCCTTTCGACAGTAGGTGAGAATTCGCTCCTCCACAACGGTTGTGTTGTGATTCCAGCTGTGACAAATTTGATAGCCGCAAACACCAACAGCCTGTTTGAAAAGCAACAATTATGCCTTGCTGCACACTGCTTATTTTAAGAAATTAGGCTCATTTACATTCGTCGCGAAACAGTCTTTGACTAAATGGCAGCCTATCCCCCTGAATTAAAACCCTACTTTTTTCCTCACTTCAATGTGCACAAAAATATGTTATTTTCCCCTTTTGACTCCCAAAATGTATTTCAAAAAGGTGGGCTCTGTTGCTGTTTCCATTTCATAGCAGTTTTCCTGAATCAAGTTTTGTTTCACATGCCAAGCATAGTGTATGATGTAACAAGTCTCATAGTAAAGGTAAAGGTTTGACATATTCATACTTTGGCCCAGATTTGTGTATTGTATTCCTGTTTTTAACGTTTTCTTTTGTAAGATTACCTTTTATGATTGTTTTACCGATATTGTTGATTTATTGTTGTAAACTTGTGTTTTTGTTGTTTTGTTTTTATATTGTGATGTTTGGGCAAGGCCTCATGTGAGCCGCCCCGAGTCCCTTCGGGGAGATGGGGCGGGGTACAAGAATCAATTTTTTATTATTATTATTATTATTATTATTATTATTATTATTATTATTATTATTATTATTATAGGCTTCCCCGGATGTTAAGTCCAGTTGTGTCTGACTCTGGGGGTTGGTGCTCACCTCCATTTCTAAGCCAAAGAGCCGGCGTTGTCCATAGACACCTCCAAGATCATGTGGCCAGCATGACTGCATGGAGCGCCGTTACTTTCCTGCCGGAGCGGTACCTATTGATCTACTCACATTTGCATGTTTTCGAACTGCTAGTTCGGCAGGAGCAGGGGCTAACAGCGGGTGCTCATTCCACTCCCGGAATTTGAACCTGGGACCTTTTGGTCCTAAAGTTCAGCAGCTCAGCACTTTAATACACTGTGCCACCAGGGACCCCATATGCTGTATTTAATGTAGTTTGACATCATGGATCAATGTTATAGAATCACTGGAGTTGTAGTTTGGAAACCACCAGCACTCTTAGGAAAATTATACTATCCATCAACATTTAGAATATCCAGTTGAAGTTAAAAGAGGATGAGGAGATAAGAAAATAGGTTAGAACATTTCTTTTGCCTGATGGGCTGCATCTTGTCAAAAAGCATCTCCATGTGCTTAAAATAACAAATGACCTAGCATCAGCTGGAACCCTCTTATTTCCTTAAATTATTGATCAAGTATATAAAATGCACATCCTCTTTCTCTCTCACGTCCTCTCTCTCATCTTCCAGGTGTTTGAGTCTTTTAAGGTCTGGAAAATGGTTGGGAATCTTGCAACGGGTGTGCATTGTAAGTCCCATCAGCCCTAGCCACTATTGCCAATGGTTTAAGAGTGCTGTGATTTGTAGTCCAACAACATCCCACTCATAAACTAGTAACTACCATGCATGAGAATCATTCTTCCTTTTCCTTCACATTGGGATGAGACATTATGACTGTTGCACCTCTGGCTAGCTTCACCTTGCTAAAGACACCAGGCTGCACACAGAATGTAGTCTTTTGTAGTTTGTTAGAAAATAAGGGAAAAAACAGTTCATAAAAGGTAAAAGTTCAGTTCCAAAAGGTGGTTACAAAAACAAGGCTGTAAGAACAAATCCATGGAAACATTAGGCATGAAACAAGATCCATAAAACGAAGCCAAAGTCCCAGAAACAAGGATACATCCAGGCTACAAGGTAATACAAGAAAGCAGACTTGGTTCTTGATTCAAGCTAGGAAAATTGTTTTGACGAAGATTTCCCTCTCAGCAGACTATTTTAATAGCATAACATGAAGGCATTTCTTTGCCCTTTGACCTCCCTCTTATTTGCTATTCTGAGACTTCTGTGCAACCCCTTTCAATTCCTCAGGGCTAGTTAGTGTTATCAGGCTGAGGCTGGGAGCTGCTCTCCCTTTCTGCTTCTTGCACCTGAAAACCATCATCAGTAACAACATCATTTTTTCCCATGGAAAAGCCTCCCTGCTCCTCATCTCCCACAGCAGGAACACTCTGCACCTGAATCCCATAATTCCCATCCGAGTCATCTTGAAACTCATCCTGAACCTGAATCCCATCATCTTGAAACTGCATCCCAGAATCCTCATCAGAGTCACACAAAGGCTGAGTCACAACAATGGCTTTCAAGAAGTTATTGGGAAACAATCCCCACCATCCTTGACCATGGACTGTTGGGAGTTGGCACCCAGGACGAAGGATGTTTGCCCTAAATGGAAGAAAATTATCTCCAGTTCCAAACGATGAGAAGGAATTAAATTGTAACCACTCTAAGGCTAGCATATCTTCTGAAGTCTGAAGGCATCTAAAAGGCATGCTTCCAACACATCTTTTATAAATTAGATATACAGTAGAGTCTCACTTATCCAACGTTCTGGATTATCCAACGCATTTTTGTAGTCAATGTTTTCAATGCATCGTGATATTTTGGTACTAAATTCGTAAATACAGTAATTACTACATAGCATTAATGCGTATTGAACTACTTTTTCTGTCCAATTTGTTGTCTAACATGATGTTTTGGTGCTTAATTTGTAAAATCATAACCTAATTTGATGTTTAATAGGCTTTTCCTTAATACCTCCTTATTATCCAACATATTTGCTTATCCAACATTCTGCCAGCCCGTTTATGTTGGATAAGTGAGACTCTACTGTATTAATAATAAAAAATAATAAATGTAACCCAAAAGGTCCCAGGTTTGAATCTGGGGAGTGGAGTGAGCTCCTGCTGTTAGCCCCAGCTTCTGCCAACCTAGCAGTTCGAAAACATGCCAATGTGAGTAGATCAATAGGCACCACTCCGGCGGGAAGGTAACGGCGTTCCATGTAGTCATACCTATGGCCACATGACCTTGGAGGTGTCTACGGACAACGCCGGTTCTTCAGCTTAGAAATGGAGATGAGCACTAACCCCCAGAGTCAAACATGACTGGACTTAACATCAGGGGAAACCTTTACCTTTAATACATCTATAAAAAACAGATGACCTTGAGGAACAACTCATCTGACACTCAATGTGTGACTAGCCCCCTTTCCCCTCATTCCTCAATCGCTATGTTTCTGCGAATGGAGATATTCCAAAGTGCAAAACACTTCTGGCCCCAGTCATTTCAAACAAGGGAGATTCCACCTGTGTTTCTTCCTAGCAGCAGCATAGCTGGGCTGTTTTCCCCCTGCCGAGTGCTATTTCCATTCCATTTTGTTATGACTCATGGCAAGAGGTGCTTTGCTCACCCTTTTAAAATATATGTTTGCATGTCCTGCCGGGGCAGGTAGCATTCGGGTGGGAGCTCCCTACAGATGTCCGGGGCTCTAATCAGCTCCATTAAGGGATGAAACACAACCAGGCTGGAGATAATGAGAGAACATTGCAAGGTCGAGTCACCAGCCTTCCCGCGTTCGCTTAAGGACCGAGCGACATCTTGGCTGTGCTGACTCATAGTCTGAAAGGAGGAAATATTTCCTTCCAAGCATCTCCCTCTCTGCTTTTACATCTTCAGCCGGCCTGGTTCGAAATGAGGGATGGAATGGCAATTGACAAATTACTTTTGGCACCTGGCCCTTGCCAGAAGCTACCCTGTAAAAATATTCTAATGTGATGCCTTCAAGCTGTTGTTCATTGTTGCTCCTTTCTTTGCTTACAATGAAGCTTCGGGATGACATATGTGGGCATGTACCTTCAAGTCACCTGTTGATTTATGGCAACCCCATGAATCTCATAGGGTTTTCTTAGTCACTTTGCCTGTTTCTTCCTCTCAAATACATCCTACAGCCCCTGTTATTCATTTGCAATCATTCTGAACTTTGAGAAGGTTCTTTTTTGACTGCCATTCCCATTCTAGGTCCAAAAAGACATTCTTCCATGCTTTGGAAGTCTAACCAGCAGCATTTGTAGGAAAGGGAGAACTTGTATGTGAATGTGCCTTCAAGTCAACGTATGACCCTACAAATTTCATAGGGTTTTCTTAGGCAAAGATTCCTCAATAGTCGTTTTGTCAGTTTCTCTCTCTGAAATATAGCCTACAGCAGGAGTCTTCAAACTTTTTAAGCCGAGGGCCGGTCCACAATCCTTCAGACTGTTGAGGGGCCGGATTATCATTTGAAAAAAAATACAAACAAATTCCGATGCACATTGCATATGTCTTATTTGTAGTGCAAAAACAACAACAACAACAACAACAACAACGAACAATACAATATTAAAAAATAAAAACAATTTTAACCAACATACATTTATCAGGATTTCAATGGGAAGTGTGGTCCTGTTTCTGGCCAATGAGATAGTCAAGTTAATTAGGATTGTTGTTGTTGTTGTTGTTGTTGTTGTGTGCCTTCAAGTCATTTCAGACTTTAGGCGAGCCTAAGTCTAAAATGTATTTATTTATTTATTATTTATTTACTGCATTTATTTACTACATTTGTATCACACCCTTCTCACCCCAAAGGGGACTCAGAGTGGCTTACAAATTATATGTACATACAATATATTATTAGCATAGCACAATATTAGCATTATATATTACTATATTGAACTATACCACTATACTGTAATATTATTAGTAATATTATGTGTAATATAGAATATAATATTATTATATGGTATTATTATTAGTGTTATATTGTATTACATTATAATATTATTATCAATATTATATGTATATACAATATATTATATTATAAAACTGAGGGCGGGGGCCAGGTAAATGAACTCGGAGGGCCGCATCCGGCCCCCGGGACTTAGTTTGGGGACCCCTGGCCTACAGCATCTGGTATTTGATGATAGTCTTCTACCAAACTATTAACCCGGCCTGATCCTACTTAACGTCCAAGAGCACTTAAAGTTGGTTATGGTGGGTCTGTGCACCACTTTTGGTCCAGATCCATTATGGATGAGGTTCACATTGCTCTCTTGAAGTTCTTCCAGGATACAGGCCGGACTGCAATTCCCATAATCCAGGATCTATTTCTCCCCCCCCCCCCACCAGTATTTTCCATTGGTCATGAATGGTCTGTGTTTCAAATCTGATCCAGATCTGTTGATGGCAAGAGTCACAGCGCTCTCTGCAAGTGAAAGCATCTTAGAAAATATATACATATTTTCACTTTTATTATATAGCTAGATATAGGTAGCTAGATAATGGAGCCCCAGTGGTGAAGTGTGTTAAAGCACTGAGCTGCTGAAGTTGCAGATCGAAAGGTCGCAGGTTCGAATCCGGGAAACGGAGTGAGTGCCCACTGTTAGCTCCAGCTTCTGCCAACCTATATATATATATACAGCATTTCTATTCCGCCCTTCTCACCCCGAAGGGGACTCAGGGCGGATCACATTACACATATAGGCAAACATTCAATGCCTTTTAACATAGAACAAAGACAAGACAAACATAGGCTCCGAGCGGCTTCGAACTCATGACCTCCTGGTCAGAGTGATTCATTGCAGTTAATTTGCAGCTGGCTTGCTCTCCCGCCTGCGCCACAGCCCGGGCCCTAGCAGTTCGAAAACATGCAAATGTGAGTAGATCAATAGGTACTGCTCCAGTGGAAAGGTAACGGTGCTCCATGCAGTCATGCCAGTGGCCACATGACCTTGGAGGTGTCTACGGACAACGCCGGCTCTTTGGCTTAGAAATTGAGATGAGTACCACACCCCAGAGTCAGACAAGACTGGACTTAACGTCAGGGGAAACCTTTACCTTTACCTTAGGTAGATAGATAACACATACCATCAACATTTCATGGATATAAAACTGGAACACATGTGGTTAAGACACATCACAGTCTGGGCAAGAACGTGAAGGTTATTTAGCAGAAGGACTATGGACCTCATCCCATTTAAGAAGGGAGAGCATCATATTACCGTGGTGTTGTGTCCTATTGCGTTAGAAAGCAAACCATATTGTTTCTCAGATCCCATCACACGTTGTTCTTTCTTGCCTTTGCTCCCGAAATCATCCTTTTTTCAGATGTATCCCACAAACAAGTGCAATTCATGACTAGTCAGTTAAAAAGACTTTTGGGATACTTGACTTTCTCCTCCAATCCTGCTACTCTCAAGCAGACCCGAGACATCATTCTTAAACCAAACACCACATTGAGGATTCTTTCCCCTCCAATCCTGCTGTTCTTGAGGAAATTCAAGGCTAGGTTGGCAGAAGCTGGGGCTAACACTGGGAGCTCACCCCACTCCCCGGATTCAAACCTCTGACCTTTCAGTCAGCAAGTTCAGCAGCTCTGTGGTTTAACCCACTGCGCCACTGGGGATGATAATTATGATTATAATTATTATTGATTTTTCTATTGGTATATTATAAGATGTGTTAAAGCGCTGAGCTGCTGAACTTGCGGACCGAAAGGTCGCAGGTTCGAATCCTGGGAGCGGAGTGAGCACCCGCTGTTAGCTCCAGCTTCTGACAACCTAGCAGTTCGAAAACATGCCAATGTGAGTAGATCAATAGGTACCGCTCCGACAGGAAGATAACGGCGCTCCATACAGTCATAGACCTTGGAGGTGTCTACAGACAATGCCGGCTCTTTGGCTTAGAAATGGAGATGAGCACCAATTCCCAGAGTCAGACACAACTGGACTTAACATCAAGGGAAACCTTTATCTTTATCTTTATATTATACTAGCTGTGCCCGGCCATGCGTTGCTGTGGCAAAGTGGTGGTGGTATTGGTTAAAAATTGTTGTATAATTTTTATTTGACTTTATTTGCATTTTTTAATTAATTTTATTGTAAGTTATATTTTTATTTATTATATTTTATTATTTTCTTGTATTATTTTTAGTTATTTTCTGTTATTATAGTATTTTATTGTATTAATTTTTTAGTGTTTTTTATTATTTTTATTGGGTTGCTAGGAGACCAAGTTGGAGGAGCTTAGCCTTCTAACTGGCAGCAATTGGATAAAAGCAATTATTCCTCTCTCTCTAATTAGGACTTTATTTTCCTTTTCTTTTTGTTGTATCAACCTAGAGGCGTGGATGATGGGTTGTGTTGTCAAATTTCGAGGTTGGGGGGGCCTGTAGTTTTGTTGTTTTGTGGGTCGCCGCGATGCCATCACTCTTTTATATATATAGATGGTCCCTTGTTCTCTCCTTATTATGATTCCTGAGAATTTTCTGTATCCTTTGAACTGCTAAGGGATAAACACTAGTCCTGTTGTATTGTTGTTTTTCTGGTGATAAAGACACATTTGCCAGCGGAGTGGGCAGTTTCCATGTATTATCGTCATTGTGTACTACGCGGTGGGTAGATAATATTGTCAGTGTTGCATCCCATTTCGATAAACATTCTAGCAGATGCCTTTATATATTATTTTTTTCCTGGCTTTCTCACTCTTTCTCTTTTCCCATTACAACTTCAGATTAAAACAACTCCCGTGGGGGAATTCGAAACTCACTTTCTCCATGTACATTTCCTTCTCCTGCTCCTTTGTGAAGCTACACCAAAGGAAAAGGGGAGGGCTGAGGGAGAGAGAAGATTTTTATTACTTAAATGGGCTCCCAGCGAGTGTAGCTTAATATACTAACTAATTGATTTTTAAGGCTGGGAAAGCAGTGAAGTTTAATAGCATTTGCCGAGTCAGCTAGAAAATAAAGAGGAAATTGCTTCCAGACATGAATGAAAGAGACGCATTTGCTTCAACTTACCGACGTGGGCACGGGGCACCAAACCGACGTTCTGTACTCACTTAGTTAAAATATTCATAGCCCATTTTGTACATCCGCTCAAGGCACCTTAAATGAATTATTTTTTTAAAAGAAAGATTTTGTGGTGGGTTGTACTTTAGTACTGTTATGAGCAAAGGAGGACTTGTTCCCTTCCACACACAAAAAGGTGAACTCTAATGCCCATCAGCTCTAACTGGTCAGTACTAGAGGGTTAGTTCAGCCTGATCTGGGAAGACTATTATTGATTGACTGATTGATTGATTTACAGTATTTATATTCCACCCTTCTCACCCCAAAGTGAAGTCAAGGCACATCTATATGGCAAACATTCAATGCCGTAGACAGACACAGAGGCAATTTAATATTTTCCAGCTTCTGGCTTCATGAGGATATGCTCAGTTCCAGCCACAGGGGGAGCTGCTGCTTCATCTTCCACTGCGAAGGCACTTCCTCATTCCAACGGTGGCTGGATGATTTTTATGGTGACGTAAATTAGCCTCCCCACATATAAGTGGTACCTAAATTTCGTACTTGATAGATGCAACTATCTTTGGGGTTGCTTAGGTCACCAATGAGCATGGGCTATGTAGTACTTGATAGTAGTACTTCCTCATTCCATTCTGCTTGCTGCTGGCAGTTTTTATGGCTGTTTAGGTGGCAGGAAGCTAGGCTATTAATGGTTGGGAGCTCAATCCAACCTGGGGTCAATCTCATGACCTTATTGCAGCTGGCTACTAAGCGACTGTGCCACAGCCTGGACTAAAACTTCCCCATCTCTGTCTTGTGCTGTGTCTATACTTAGTACAAAGAAAGGATTCCTTGAAATGCACAGGCAAGAGGCCACTACAGCTAGAAATGTAAACCAAAGAGATGCACTATACAACAGTAATTAAACCAAAATATAATCCATGTGTTACCAACACATATACATTCATAGAAAGTAAAACTCTATATTCAGAGAAAGTAAAACTCTTAAATTCAGAGTTTGTGAGTCCAATGCGCACCAGAGTTCATGTTCCACATGGAGGACTGTATCAATCTCTAATTGTGAGTCCAAATTTAAATGTCCAAGTAAATGAATCCTTTTATGAACCCGATGTTTTAAACAATTCCAAGGTTGGTCACCATCCACGACCGGTTTCGACTGTGTAGTCTTCCTCAGGTGGTGGTTATACAGGTATGGAAAACCTGGAGTAGTCAATTTCGTTCTTTGAGTATATAAATTCAATGTGTCATTATCAATGACGGAGTGGACCTACAGGGAATACATATGAGTGGCTAGAAACACTTGTACATGATAAAAAATTACAAATTACAAAATATGGCCACATGGTCAACTAGGCCAAGGGTATATCCACAAACAGCTCCTTGCCATATTAAAGTTCCCACTAGAGCAGGAAGGGTCCTGACTCATATCTTTTGCGTAATTTTACAAAACTTAAAAGTCATGTTGATTCCCATGTTGGCGAGATAGTAAATCTGTTTTGTTTTATTTAATCTGAACTTCAGAGAACCTATCCAAGATGTTAAACCCATTTGGGGACAGTGTTCAGCACCATGGACAGCTCTTCCAAACCTATATGGAGCCAAAAAATCATGTCCATAAGGCAGTGGTTCTCAACCTGTGAGTCCCCAGATGTTTTGGCTTTCAACTCCCAGAAGTCCTAACAGCTGGTAAACTGGCTAGAATTTCGAAAGTTGAAGGACAAAAACATCTGGAGACTGAGTGGCTGAGAACCACTGCACTAGAAGCAATGTCACCGGGCCTGAGATTAACTACACAGAGGTGGATCCATTGGAATTGTGGACACTGTATCAGACCACATTCTCCCTGATCCCGCTGTCTGCACTGCCAAAACTCTGGGATCACTCCAAAACATTGAGCCATGGCAGTTCAAGTGGTATAAAAGTGCATTCATTCCGCAGTGTAGAAGTACCTGGACCTGGTCCCACGTTAGCTGCCCCGAGTCCATGTGGGGAGATTGAGGTGGGATATAAAAATAAAGTTGTCATTGTTATTACTATTATTATTACAATAGAGTCTCACTTATCCAACACTCACTTATCCAAGGTTCTGAATTATCCAATGCATTTTTGTAGTCAATGTTTTCAATATATCGTGATATTTTGGTGCTAAATTCGTAAATACTGTCATTACAACAAAACATTACTGTGCATTGAACTACTTTTTCCTTCAAATTTGTTGTATAACATGATGTTTTGGTGCTTAATTTGTAAAACCATAACCTAATTTGGTGTTTAATAGGCTTTTCCTTAATCCCTCCTTATTATCCAAGATATTGGCTTATCTAAGGTTCTGCCAGCCCGTTTAGCTTGGATATGTGAGACTCTACTGTATTATTACCTTGCCACCCTATATGAGAGCCATGCGTGAGTTAGGGCCTTTTACCCTAGACCTGGCTCTTTACTAGAGCTTTTAATCTATGTTAATTTTATCAATATTTGTATGTACAGTAGAGTCTCACTTATCCAAGCTAAACGGGCCGGCAGAAGCTTGGATAAGCGAATAACTTGGATAATAAGGAGGGATTAAGGAAAAGCCTATTAAACATCAAATTAGATTGTGATATTACAAATTAAGCACCAAAACTTCATGTTATATAACAAATTTGACAGAAAAAGTAGTTCAATACGCAGTAATGTTATGTTGTAATTACTGTATTTACGAATTTAGCACCAAAATATCACGATACATTGAAAACATTGACTACAAAAATGGCTTGGGTTATCCATAGGCTTGGATAAGTGAGACTCTACTCTATGTATTTTTATCCTTTACAATTTTATCTTGTAAATCGCCTATAGCATCTTGGATGGAGGGCAATTAATAAGTAATTAAATGATGATGATGATGATGATGATGATTATTACCCTTAGAAAGCCATTCTTTCAAGTAAACAATTGGGGGTTTTGTAGTTTTTCCACTTTCATTGGGATCCTGTATTCCAATGGTTCTCAACCCATGGGTCCCCAGATGTTTTGGCCTTCAATTCCCATAAACAGCTGGTAAACTGGCTGGGAATTCTGGGAGTTGTAGGCCAAAACACCTGGTTGAGAACCACCACTGTATTCCTAACCCTCGGAAAAGGAGTCTCGAATAGTGTGGTTACATTGCCTTGGATGTGTGTTTCAGAACAAGCCTTCAACAAGTTTCCTGCAAACATTAATGGGCTGATTGCTAATCAGAGATCAGGATGCTCGTCTCTTGTCAGTTAATTTTGCCTCTGAATAATCTCTTCTTGATCTTTTATGCAACTCCAGTCTCGGTTATCTGTGAGAATCTCTTTGCAGATCATAGGCTTATTACATGTGCCTGTTTCTATCCGGATGGGCAACCCCCTTCCCTACCCTCCGAGATTGGCCACTAATGAGCTGTGAGGAACAAAAATCAGATTTGGTGCCAAACCAATTTGGATAAAAGGCTCACCCCCTCCTGCATCATCACTTGATCTTTCCATTGGTTTGTCCAAAGCAAGAAACAGGTGTAAATCACAGAAGCTGTCAAAAGGAAGCTTCTTCTATGATAACATTTCAGATCTTTAGATACCGCCGCCCCTCGGATGCATCGCAGCTGCTCTTCTCATTTGCATTTTAATTTTTGAGTTTTTTTTTAATGTTGACATCCATATGTTGGATTCCCAGTACTGTTTCATCCAAGGAGCTGAGGCATTAAATTTGGGAATGCATTTTCTCAGAGCTGCTGGTGTTTCTATTTGCACTCTGAGTAGGCTGGGCCTAGATATATATTAACATAGGGCTTGCAAATATTGCAGGGATTTCATTGGGATCTATTTTTATTTTGAAACTAGCTGTGCCCAGCCACGCGTTGCTGTGGCTAGGACTTAATTTTTCTTTTCTTTTTGTTGTATGAACATAGAGGCGTGGATGAGAGGTTGTGCTGTCAATTTTCAAGGTTGTGGGGCATTTAGTTTAGTTGTTTTGTCCGGTACCGTGATTCCATTACCCTTTTATATGTATAGATTGACCCATAGCTACTGCATTTTTCACCCTTGGCTTATACTTGAGTCAATGATTTCCCAGTTTTTTGTGGTAAAATTAGGTGCCTCGGCTTATATTAGGGGCGGCTTATACTTGAGTATATACGGTAATGTTATTGGTATCTCGGCTTATACTGGACTCAATGTTTTCCCAGTTTTTTTGTGGTAAAATTAGATGCCTCAGCACCTAATTTAGGTCAGCTTATACTCAAATATATATGGTAGTTAAATTAGCTTCCCCACATAAAGCGGTACCTAAGTTTCTTACTTGAGAGATGCAACTGTCTTTCGGGCTGCATAGGTCAACAGCAAGTGAAACTATTAATGGTCAGGAGTTCACTCCAACCCAGGCTGGCTTCGAACTCATGACCTTTTGGTCAGTAGTGATTTATTGCATCTGGCTACTAACCAGCTGCGCCACATCCCAGTCTCCCTCTTTTTTCCCCCCCTCCCTCTTCTTCACTAAGTGGTATCTCTTTCTTCTTTCCCACAATTGAGATGTCAAGAGTTTAGGCAGAACTTGGCTGTAAAAGAGGCATGAACTTCAAAGTGGTTCCTCTCAGATGTGCTTTTCTGGCTGAAGAATTAGAGACCATCGTTTCATTTTGCAGCATCTGTGGCTGTCACGACGCATTACGGGAAATGTTGGGGAATCGGAAAGCGCATCCTATGTTTGCTTCCTCCATGAGCTCAATTGCAAAGAGTCTTCTATTTTTTCTAACTAAAGGTCACTGTAATTGATACAGTTCTTCTGAATGAGATGCCTGTAAATATCAGCCCCGAAGTCACCAATGGGAGCCATCACCCTAGAAAGATAGAATTTTTTCCTATTTCTTTCTCGAAAGAAGCAGCAAGTCATTTTAGAAATTTTCTTCCCACTGTAGAGTTTCTGGAGTCTATGCATTTTTCAGGGCTTAGGTAAAAGTAAAGGTTCTGTGCAAAATTCACACAACAACAAGGGGGTTGGACTGGATGGCCCATGAGATCTCTTCCAACTCTACTATTCTATGATTCTATAATAATAATAATAATAATAATAATAATAATAATAATAATAATAATAATAATGTTATTAGTAAAGGTGAAGATAAAGGTTTTTGCAGACTTTAAATCAAGTTGTGTCTGTCTCTGGGGGTTGGTACTCATCTCCATTTCTAAGCCAAAGAGCCGGCATTGTCCATAGACACCTCCAAGGCCATGTAGATGGCATGACTGCATGGAGTGCCGTTACCTTCCCGCCAGAGTGGTACCTATTGATCTACTCACATTTGCATGTTTTCGAACTGCTAGGTTGGCAGAAGCTGGAGCTAACAGCGGGAGCTCACCCCCACTCCCAGATTTGAATTGCCAATCTTTCGATCTAGTAGTTCAGTTTATTCTGTGCAAAATTTCCAAGTGGTTGTGTTTAGCTAGCAGACTTTTCTGTGAAGGAAATGACATTGATCTGCAGAAGTATTATTTTCGGCAACGAAACTGCTGTTTTCCGTGCAAAACCGTACTATGTTTATTTTGCACAGACTATGTCCCAGTTAAAGCAAAGAAAGATAATATTTATGTGCAGAAATATTATTTTCTGAACAGAAATTGTTGCTTTCATGCAAAAAATGCTGTTTTCAGTACCAATCAGCCTTGTGTTGACTGTTTATTGGCTGGTGTTTTGTTTTGCACTTGTTGTGTTTTGTATGTGACACCTTGAGTGTCTTGTGAATCGCCCCGAATCCCTTGGAGATGGTGGTGGGATATAAATAAAGTTTTTATTATTATTATTATTATTATTATTATTATTATTGACACAAAGACATAGTATGACACAGCAAATGAGATATATATGCTGGATAATAACATCGTGGAGCCCCCGGTGGCGCAGCGTGTTAAAGCACTGAGCTGCTGAACTTGCAGACTGAAAGGTTGCAGGTTCGAATCCGGGGAGCGGCATGAGCTCCCCCTGTTAGCCCCAGCTTCTGCCAACCTAGCAGTTCGAAAACATGCCAATGTGAGTAGATCAATAGGTACTTCTCTGGTGGGAAGGTAACGGCACGCCATGCAGTCATGCCGGCTATGTGACCTTGGAGGGGTCTATGGACAACGCCAGTTCTTTGGCTTAGAAATGGAGATGAGCACCAACCCCCAGAGTGTGAGTAGATCAATAGGCACCACTCCAACGCTCCATGTAATGATGCCGGCTATGTGACCTTGGAGGTGTCTATGGACAAAGCCGGCTCTTGGGCTTAGAAATGGAGATGAGCAGCAACCCCCAGAGTGTGAGTACATCAATAGGTACCGCTCCGGCGCTCCATGCAGTGATGCCGGCTACGTGACCTTGGAGGTGTCTATGGACAACGCCGGCTCTTCAGCTTAGAAATGGAGATGAGCACCAACCCCCAGAGTCGGACACAACTGGACTTAGCGTCAGGGGAAATCTTTTCCTTTACCTTTACTAATAACATAGTTGTTGTTCTTGTTGTTGTTGTTATTATTATTATTATTATTATTATTATGTGAATTTTGCACAGAAATCCAAGCTGTAGCATTTTCTTCCCAGAAAACAGTACTCGCGGTTCATAATTTCTATGCAGAAAACATTGCTTTGTGTACAAAAGAAGGCTTTTTATTGGCAGTACTACCAGGTGCAAATTTTTGCAAACAACCAGTCTTAAATTGCTGACATTCCCAACAGCCCAGCCTCCTTCTCACCTGGTTTCTTCACCATTTAAGAAACATGTTTTTCAACCACGTTGATATATTTTTTAAATAATCTTTCCATCCCTCCAATGAAGATCACACACTATAGCAGGCCAGCCCTCTTAGGACATCATAAACAACTAATCTCATTGGCAAGTAGAGTCATGAGAACTTATGAATGGAGTGTCAGAGAGACTAGTAAATGTGCATGAACTGGTCGGGTGAAAAGGTAGATGAGAAAAGAAAATAAAAGGATGTGGAAGCATCATGTTTAGAAAGGAAGATTCATGCTACTTTTTCATCTTTGCTGCCAAATCAGTCTTTGAACAAAATATCAAACGATGAAAACCAAATGTATATATATACTGCTGGCACGGCTGTGTGTATTTGGATGAGAATCTACAACGAACGCCTTTGGAATAAAACTAGAAGATGGCAGTGTGACTACTGAGGGTGACTGCAGAGTGAATCCATCTTAATTCAAATTAAATGACTTTAATTAACGTAATCTCCGCTTGCAGAAGCAAGTCAGTGCACCACATGTTTATCTGCATGTGTCTGATTATACTGTATTCTCACCTTGAACAATATTTTGATTAAGAATTGCAGGACAGCTAGCTGTCAGTGGAATAAGATAAAGTCAGGGCCAAAGAAATGGGCTTGGAAGCAGAAGAGAGGCTGCCTTTCCGTCAGTTACCCAGTTACCCAGGATTGCCTCTCTTCCATATTTAAGTGGAGGAACGGGAGTTTGGGAATAAGTTTTAAATGTATTCTGATATGCCAAAGATGGTTTCAAAGTTTAGGAAAACTCAAATTTTATAGACAGCATAGGAGTCTGAAAAATGAGATCTGGGTTAGTTTTTACTGGATTGTGGAGACCAAGCATTTGGCCCATCCTAATATATGAATTGATATGACCTGATGGATTCTGTGAATTAATATTAAGTCGGACACAGACTGGCCCTTGTTGTTAAGGTCACATGGTTTTAATTCTTTTAATTTGATTTGGAGTTCGGCTTTTATTTGTGTTTTATGTTTGGTTTTTACTACATGTTGTATTATATGTGGCATTTAATTCTGCCATTGTGTAAGACCACTCTGGGTCTCCCTGGGGAGAAGAGTGGTATATAAATAAAATAAAATAAAATAGTTATGGGACCAAGCATTTGAGGAGTAATAGCAGTGCAATACCTACTTACTTATGGTACTTACTTACTTATTTATTTAGGCGATCCTTTGTAGTTCGAGGATGATGGTCTTCCAGTTGTGGGGTCTTGAGGGTGGGTTCTTAGGTGGCTGAAGAGACCTATTCTTGATCTGTATGTTCTCCCGCAGTGAGGACATCGGTTTCCAGGTAGAATGCAGTACTGGTCAGGGTTGGCTTGATGCTCCTTCCTCTTGGCACGCTTCTCTCTTAAGTCTTAAGCTTAAGCTCCCTTAAGCTTCTCCATTCGTGCCTCTTCGAACTCCACAGCACTGCTGGTCACAGCTGACCTCCAATTAGAGCGCTCAAGGGCTAGGTCTTCCCAGTTCTCAGTGTCTATGCCACAGTTTTTAAGGTTGGCTTTGAGCCCATCTTTCAATCTCTTTTCCTGCCCACCAACATTACGTTTCCCGTTCTTGAGTTCGGAGTAGAGCAACTGCTTTGGGAGACGGTGATCGGGCATTCGGACAACGTGGCCAGTCTAGCGGAGTTGATGGCGTAGGAGCATCGCTTCAGTGCTGGTGGTCTTTGCTTCTTTCAGCATGCTTACATTTGTCCGCCTGTCTTCCCAAGAGATTTACAGGATTTTTCTGAGGCAACGCTGATGGAAACGCTCCAGGAGTTGACTGTGGTGTCTTTAGACCGTCCACGTTTCGCAGGCGTAGAGCAGGGTTGGGAGGACAATGGCTTTATAAACAAGCACCTTGGTATCTCTACGGATGTCCCGATCCTCAAACACTCTCTGCTTCATTCTGAAAAATGCTGCGCTCGCAGAGCTCAGGCGGTGTTGTATTTCAGTGTCGATGTTGACTTTTGTGGAGAGGTGGCTGCCAAGGTAGTGGAAATGGTCAACGTTTTCTAATGTGACACCGTTAAGCTGTATTCCTGGCTTTGCAGAGGGATTAGCTGGTGCCTGTTGGAAGAGCACTTTGGTTTTCTCCATGTTCAATGAGAGGCCGAGCTTCTCGTATGCTTCTGCAAAGGTGTTTAGAGTGGCTTGTAGGTCTTCTTCTGAATGCGCACACACTACGTTTTCATCAGCATATTGGAGTTCTATAACAGATGTTGTGGTGAGCTTGGTTTTGGCTTTCAGTCTGCTGAGGTTAAATAGCTTGCCATCTGTCAGGTAGATGATTTCCACTCCAGTGGGAAGCTTCCCATCAACAAGGTGAAGTATCATAGCGATGAAGATGGAAAATAAGGTAGAGGCAATAACACATCCCTGCAGTGCAATAATTGAGAACTTTGCTGCCAAACTCAAAGGTCAAGATCAATCCACATACAGAGGCCAATTGGACTACACTTGATGAACAGTCACCAAGAGTTGGAAATGACTTGAAGATGAATCTATTGTGGCATTTTCTGAGGGTGTGCAACTTGCCCAAGGTCACCCAGAAGATTTTGATTCCTGAGTCTTGATTTTGAATCTTGGTCTCTCCATAGTCGTTGTCCAACACTCAAACCTCTGCAGCTTTGGTGGGTGTTAATTGTTTCCTTTAAGAGACATCAGGAACGCCGCTCCAGATATGTCACTGCCTCCGAAAGTTGTGGGCATGTGTGCGTTTTGTGTTTTGAATCCCAGCCAACAGTTGCTGTACAGCTGTTGTTTACTATAAAAGTAAAGAAAAGCCAAAGACAAGATTGCAGGGGAGAGACAGGAGAAGTCGCAACCAATTAGACGAATTAGATTTTCAGCCGGGCTGCATTGCCTGTGCCGAAGCGCAGTCGGTTCCTTCATAGACACATTCCAAATTTGGGGGAAGCCACAGCAAATTGTGCATAATTTGTCGACTTGCAAAAATGTGTATTTATTCCCTCTTTCTTCCATGAATGAGGCACAAGTCTGTTTTTAGTAAAACAGCATAAATGCATACAGCGAATAAAAACACAAAAATAAAAACACAATTTGGAAAAGGCAGTGAAAAATAAATATAACCCCTTCTGTTAACCCGTCTTTCTCAAACAATTGAGGTCAGTCAAATGCAAAAATAAAATGCCTTTGGCATAATGTGCCATCTTTGGCATAGTGTTTGCATCAACTGGTTTGCATAATCTGTTTTGTTTAAGTTAATATGTATTTACTTCTTTTAGGTTATTTAATGCTGGGAAATTTGCCTCACATCCCAGTGTATTAATCGCTTAAGAAAATGCGATTCAATTCATGGGGTCACCAAACGTTGAAAGGCAAAATTGGAGGCCACATAAATACAGGATGTAAATATACTGTATATACTCAAGTATAAGCCTAGTTTTTCAGTCCTTTTTAGGACCGAAAAAAACCCTCCTTGGCTTATACTCGGGTGAGGGTCCTGGTGGGGTTATATTCAGGTCGGCTTATACTCAAGTATATATGGTATATTTATTATTTTTTTCTGTTATTATTGGTATTGTTACATTTTATTATTTTACTCTATTAATTATTATTATTACATTTATTATTTTACTCTATTATTGTTGTTACTTTTACATTTATTTTACTCTATTTTTATTATTAATAATACATTTATTATTTTACTGCATTTATTATTATTATTAATATTGGGAAAAGGATCACGAAAACATGTTGATTAATTCTAAGGAGACTCTTATGGAGAAAGTCTTGAACCTATGATTATCTGCACAGAAAATAATAAGAGGGTGTGAAATTCCATTGATAATTTGGATTTTGGATAATCCCGATAGCCATAAAAATGACAGAGAAACAAGTCTCTAAATTGTATGGATTCGAACCGCCGACCTTTTGGTCAGCAAGTTAGCAGCTCAGCGGTTTGATCCGCTGCACCACCAAGGGCATGTTTTGGTCCAGATCCATCATTGTTTGAATCCACAGTGCTTTCTGGATGTAGGTGAACAACAGCTCCCAAACCCAAGGCCATTGCCCACCAAACTCTTCCAGTATTTTCTGTTGGTCATGGGTGTTCCGGATCAAACCGTGTGCCAAGTTTGGCTCAATTCCATTGTTGGTGGAGTTCAGAATGCTCTTTGCTTGTAGGTGAACTATAAATCCCAGCAACTAGAAGTCCCAAATGACAAATCAACCCCACCAGTATTCAAATATGGGCGTCCCAGGTATTTGTGCCAAATTTGGTCCAGTGAATGAAAATGCATCCTGCATATTAGATGTTTACATTACGGTTCATAACAGGAGCAAAATGACAGTTAAGAAGTAGCAACGAAAATAATGTTATGTTTGGGGGTCACCACAATGTGAGGAACTGCATTAAAGGGTCACGGCATTCGGAAGGTTGAGAACTACTGCAATATGTTTTCAAACTTGCATTTGCAAGCACAGTGCCTGAAACCTTACATTGAAAAGCAACACAAACTCTGCCATCTACTTCAGTGCAATGCTAGCATGTACATATGCCCCCCTTTTCTTTTATTTGTGTATCGTGTTTATTTTACCAGCTGAAATTTTAATAAAAGGTGCAATCAAAGGTCAGGAACCACCCGCTCGATTCAGGGGAAAAAACATCCCGAGGCCCTGAAGTCGGAACGAGGGGAAGGAAATTTTTATTAAAAATGTTTTTGAAAGAAAAGGAAGAAAAGAAACGTGTATGTTTTTGTTGGTAATTTCTTCTCCTTGTCGTTGCCAGTTAAACAGCTCCATCCTTGCCTTCGCACAAAAGATCTCTGTGTTTTGTTTTGTTTTGCCGTGGGGAACGGCAAATGCATTTTGCTTGTATTTTAATGTTGACAGAGATTAATTGGATAAAAATAAACCGCACACATCCGACGGGGCTCCCATCTCGGCAGCTCCTCTGCTCGAGGAACCGGCACAGCCGATCGTGAACTTTTGCCAATGTTTTGCAGACGGCGATCCGACTGTGTTTTAATACTCTCTGCCTCCAAGCTGTTGACTCTAGCAAATTGAAGTTGCTATAAATATTATTTTTAAAAGACAAATAAACCCTGCAACAACCATACGTCTGTTTTATACAGATTTAAATTTTGTAAGGTCAGCCCTGAGTTGGAATGTGTCTCAGAATTACATAATTCATTCCATTTTTGCAATTACATTTCTGTTAAAAAATAAATTAAAGCAGCTGTGGTTCTCTGGAAGGAGAGACAGCAATATTACATCAACGGCACCGGAACCATGCAAGAAAATAAGTGTAAATAATACATGGGAAGGGGGAGAAACTTGATGTTTTTGTGGCTTTTCCCCAGCATGTTCACTTCCCATGATGTGATGGGCTAGATTTCTGAAAGTTTCACTGAGCTTTAGGGTTATTCCATTCGCATTTGTTAGTACTTTAAGATAGAGGTAAAGGTTTTCCCCTGACATTAAGTCTAGTTGTGTCCGAAAGGTTGGCGGTTCGAATCCTGGGAGTGGGGTGAGCTCCCGCTGTTAGCCCCAGCTTCTGCCAAACTAGCAGTTTGAAAACATGCAAACATGAGTAGATCATTAGGTACTGCTCTGGCCACATGACCTTGGAGGTGTCTATGGATAATGCTGGCTCTTCGGCTTAGAAATTGAGATGAGCACCAACCCCCAGAGTGTGAGTAGAGCAATAGGTACCGCTCTGGCAAGAATGTAACAGTGTCCCGTGTAGTCATGCCAGAGGCCACATGACCTTGGAGGTGTCTACGGACAATGCCGGTTCTTTGGCTTAGAAATGGAGATGAACACCAAACCCCAGAGTCGGACACGACTGGACTTAACGTCAGGGTAAACCTTTACCTTTACTTTACTACCATGCTTCAGATAAAGCATGAGATTATATGACTCATAAGAAAAGACACTGATTCTCATAAAAATGGAGGATATTTGGGGAAACATAGGCCCGGGCTGTGGCACAGGCTGGAGAGCAAGCCAGCTGCAACCAGCTGCAATGACTCACTCTGACCAGGAGGTCATGAGTTTGAGGCCCGCTCGGAGCCTATGTTTGTCTTGTCTTTGTTCTATGTGAAAAGGCATTGAATGTTTGCCTATATGTGTAATGTGATCCGCTCTGAATCCCCTTCGGGGTGAGAAGGGCGGAATATAAATGCTGTAAATAATAATAATAATTAAATAAAAAAGATACCGTATAAGTAGATAAACCTGATCAAGGAAGCCACAGCTTTCAGTTTGTAAGATCTTACCAGAGCTGCTATTGCAGAATGTCTTGGAGGTGTCCGACATGTAAGGCCAACTTACATTTGAGCAAGTAACAACAACTGGGAAATGTATGTACTGGGAGAGAAATAGACACAAAATGTGTACTCTAGGGAAAATATGCACCTTTCCATGTAGGAAGACAGAGACATTTATTATAACCTGATACAGAACTGGGGTGGGACAGAAGTGCTGTGGGATTCTGAGAAATGCAACTAGAATGAAACGGATTGATTTTTGCATCCTTACTTCTGTGCCGTTCCCACGCAACCCCGACCACACAAACCCTCTTGAGCATCCCTAAGAAGACATGCAAATAGGTGAGCCAGGAGTCACAGCTTGACAGGGAGATTAGAAACGCTTTCCCAGCAGCCAGGACTTGGCTGCTGACACAGCAGAAGAGCCATGAAAAAGATTGTCTAGACGTGATGGAAAAAGAACCGGGCAGGCAGCAACAAAGCAAAGACCTTGGGAACTGATGCCTTTAGATGTAAATTGCTCTTCATTTCAGGGAGCTATACTACCTCTTATCTTATACCTTACATTGATATTTCAAATTGGTTTAACTTTATAGAAAGTTTAATACTTTTTAAGTCTTAGCTTCTAATATAATTTTAGCTATCTAATTTTTTACTTGCATTTCAGGGGAAAGCCTTTACCTTTACCTACGAAGCGGTTGAAACAACTAATAAATAAATGTATTTATTTATTTATTTACAGTATTTATATTCCGCCCTTCTTTCTCACCCCAAAGGGGACTCAGGGCGGATTACAATGAACACATATATGGCAAACATTCAATGCCAACAGACAAACAACATACAGTATAGATAGGCACAGAGGCATTTTAAAATTTTTCCAGCTTCACGATTCCGGCCACAGGGGGATCTGTTGCTTCACCATCCACTAGTGGCTGTACTTCCTCATTCCTTTCCTCGTGTTTTGCTGGCAGTTTTATGGTGTTGTAAATTAGTTAAATTAGCCTCCCCGCATAAAGCGTACCTAAATTTCCCTACTTGACAGATGCAACTGTCTTTGGGGCTGCATAGGTCAACAGCAAGCCGGGCTATTTAATGGTTGGGGGCTTAATCCGACCCGGGCTTTGAACTCATGACCTCTCGGTCAGTAGTGATTTATTGCAGCTGGTTATTAGCCAGCTGCGCCACAGCCCGGCCCATACCAACCTATGAATAATCTATACATATGGTGAAATCCAGCACTGTAGACAGGGCTGGCCCTAGGTAATTTTCCAGTGTAGGTGAACAGAATTCCCCCCCCCCCAAAAAAAACCCCAATCACTGAAAAATAAAAGTGTTGGATAAGTGAAAATGTTGCATAATAAGGAGGGATTAAGGAAAAGCCTATTAAACATCAAATTACGTTAAGATTTTACAAATTAAGCACCAAAACATCATGTTTTACTACAAATCGACAGAAAAAGCAGTCCAATACATGGTAATGTTATGTAGGAATTACTATATTTGCGAATTTAGCACCAAACATTGAACAGGGCTATAGGGCAGTGTGGACTTAGATAACCCAGTTCAAAGCAGATATTGTGGGTTATTCTGCCTTGATATTCTGGGTTATATGGCTGTGCGGAAGAGCCCTGAGGGTCCTTCCATACAGTCATACAACCCAGAATATCAAGGCAGATAATTAAAAGGCCACCGAAAGGGAATCTGGGCTCCAGTATTAAAAAAAAAAAACTCAAAGAACAACACTCTGCAAACAGGGGAAATACAGACAGTAAACAATCAGGGACAGCTAACACATCCCAAAAAAGATTCTCCCAGGCAAGAAGAAGCCAGGCCTTGAAACCACAGTGCCATTAAATGCTAATTTATTTATTTATTTATTTATTTATTTATTTATTTATTTATTTATTTCAATTAAGATGATTAATTACAACATTCACACCTGTTTCGAAGAAGAGTTCTTTCTCCCACCCTGGACCTTCTACAGATATATAAACCCCACTTACCTAGCTTCCAAGTTCCCATAGACCTCACAATCTCTGAAGGCCCCAAAGGTAGACCTGCGCAGTGCGAAGGTGGGTTCGTGCCGGCCAGAAGGCCCAGCGTGGGCACCGGAAGGCCTGAAGGAGAAGGAGGCAGGGGGTGGCACCATCCTCCCGGGGGTCTCAACTGCGCCCCTGGGACGATGGCGCCACAGACAAGTGCCTAGTTCGCCTTGCGGTTGGACCGCCCCTGACTGTAGAATAGCTGTGTTCATGTAATTCTGTTGTATGAAACTAACAAGCAGGCATTTGGGTTTTGGAGTCTCTACTAGGGCCACACCAGTCATGGTCCCAGGATGAACTGGATTGTATGATTTATTTATTTATTTATTTATTTACAGCATTTATATTCCGTCCTTCTTTCTCACCCTGAAGGGGACTCAGGGCGGATCACATTGCACACATAAAGGCAAACATTCAATGCCATGACATACCCTGTTTCCCCTAAAATAAGACATCCCAAGAAAATAAGACCTAGTAGAGGTTTTGCTGAATTGCTAAATATAAGGCCTCCCCCGAAAGTAAGACATAGCAAAGTTTTTGTTTGGAAGCATGCCCAACGAACAGAACACCAGAGCATGCAGGATCGGTAAATGTACGCACCATAGAGTGTTGTACATGGAAATATTGGTAGTAACAAGAAATTCTTGATAGGATTCACAGTTTGTCTGGTTATGCTGGTTTGTGATGACAACTACTGTACAGTATATAATAAATGTTCATTTTTTTGTTCAACAATACATGTGAATTCTTCTTCATGGAAGAATAAGACATCCCCTGAAAATAAGACCTAGAGCATCTTTGGGAGCAAAAATTAATGTAAGACACTGTCTTATTTTCGGGGAAACACGGTAGAACAGAGACAAGATGCAGGCACCGGGCTGGCCTCGAACTCATGACCTCTTGGTCAGAGTGATTTGTTGATTTGTTGCAGCTGGCTTGCTTTCCAGCCTGCGCCACAGCCCGGTCCTTTTCTTCTCCCAGTTTGAGAGGAAGGCACTATATAAAGATGTTGATAGACAAGGGTCATAATTTGAGAGCTCTGTATATAATATCTAAAGCAGAGGCACCTTGTTTTTTTTTAATTCTGAGAGTATGCCTGCTCCCTCTTCATTCCACCATTGTTTTGCTTGCAATGGTTATAGTAAAAACCAGAGTGGCCCTCGAAATCCACCCACTCCCTCTCCAATGTCCCCTCTTCCCCTCTCCATCAGTTATCTCCAGTCCCGAAAAGAGCAATGCAGACGTGCCCACGCTGCCGTTGGCTTGGCTATATTTGTCTCTTCCACGCTCTCTCTTGCCAATTCTCTTTCAGGAATCTTTGTGCTAATTGAGCGAGTTTGTTCATCTGCTTGGCAATCATGGATCCAACTATTATCAAATTGCTCTCACGCTTCTCCTCCTCCTCCGGTCAAATTAGAGGGAATTTGCAGAAATCTACAGTGGTGGGAAAAATGCCTCCAACTTCAGACTATCATCATCCTAGAAGCTGTTTTTGTGAGAAGGGATGTGCTGTGTCAAAGGGTCTCTGTGTGTGTTCTGACCTCTTCCGTTGTGCATCCGTTGTGTACTGGGGTGTGTGTTTGCACAGTGAACGCATTGTCTCAACGCATACGGGTTGTTGGGCTTTTTAAAAAGCCTAGGGCAGTGGTTCTCAACCTGCGGGTCCCCAGGCCAAAAACATCTGGGGACCCACAAGTTGAGAACCACTGGCCTAGGGCTTCTTTATTTGGTGAATATCTATAAACTAGGAAATTTGATAACCAAGTGTAAGTCATATTTTCAATCCTATCCTATCTAGAGTAAAGTCATAGACTTAATTACATTTACCATAGATTGTCAAAAAGACAGATAAATGTGTCCAAGAGCAAATCAAGCTGGAGAAAAATTAAGCTACCCGTATATACTCAAGTGTAAGCCGACCCGAATATAAGCTATCACAAAATACTGGGAAAACATTGACTCCAGTATAAGCCGAGATACCAATAAAATTACATTAATTGAGACATCAGTAGTTTAAATGTTTTTGAATCTTTACATCAAACTATAATTTAAGATATGGCTGTCCAACTCTGATTAAATCATTATTTTCCTCTTCTTCGATGTAAATGTGCTTATGTATCCTTTTAATAATAATAGAGTGAAATAATAAATGCAATAATAATGATAATAAATGCAGTAAAATAATAAATGTAATAATAAATAGAGTGAAATAATAAATGTATTAATAATAATAAAAATAGATTAAAATACAGTAGAGTCTCACTTATCCAAGCTAAATGGCCCGGCAGAAGCTTGGATAAGTGAATATCTTGGATAATAAGGAGGGATTAAGGAAAAGCCTATTAAACATCAAATTAGGTTATGATTTTATAAATTAAGCACCAAAACATCATGTTATACAACAATTTTGACAGAAAAAGTAGTTCAATACGCAGTAATGTTATGTTGTAATTACTGCATTTATGAATTTAGCACCAAAATATCACGATATATTGAAAACATTGACTACAAAAATGGCTTGGATAATCCAGAGGCTTGGATAAGCGAGGCCTGGATAAGTGAAACTCTACTGTACCAATAAAATTACATTAATTGAGGCATCAGTAGTTTAAATGTTTTTGAATCTTTACATCAAACTATAATTTAAGATATGACTGTTCAACACTGATTAAATCATTATTTTCCTCTTCTTCGATGTAAATGTGCTTATGTATCCTTTTAATAATAATAGAGTGAAATAATAAATGTAATAATAATGATAATAAATGCAGTAAAATAATAAATGTAATAATAAATAGAGTGAAATAATAGATGCATTAATAATAATAAAAATAGATTAAAATAAATGTAAAAGTAACAACAATAGTAGAGTAAAATAATAAATGTAATAATAATAATTAATAGAGTAAAATAATAAATGTAACAATACCAATAATAATAGAGAAAAATAATAAATATACCATATATAATTGAGTATAAGCCAACCTGAATATAAGCCCACCAGGACCATCACCCGAGTATAAGTTCTAAAAAAGGGCTGAAAAACTAGACTTATACTCAAGTATATACAGTACCTTGTTCTATTCTAGGCTCAGCTACAACCTGCTTGTTCCCACTTATGTAGGTGCAATTCTTCTCCTTCTGTTTCTTAAGGAGTTGAATTGGAATGTGTCTTCAGTTTCCATGACAATGTTTGCTGATTCCTCCATTCCTTCCCACCTCTGAGGATGCCTGCCATAGATGTGGGCGAAACGTCAGGAGAGAATGCTTCTGGAACATGGCCATACAGCCCGGAAAACATACAACAACCCTGTGGTCCCAGCCATGAAAGCCTTCGACAACACATCAATTCCTCTGTTCACTGTGTGCCATAGGAAAGGGTAGGAAAGGGTTAAGAGAGAGGCAGTGGGCGGAGTCATGCAAATGTAGAGAGAAAGGAAAACTGGGATGTGCTCGCTGTAACCTGCAATGTCCTGGGAGGGAGTAACTTTGTGGCTGCACAGCACTGTTTGACAGACAAGAGCAAGAAAGACAAGAGCAAACGGAATAAAATTTGCAAGAAAAACCTAGGATACAACCAACAACAATAACAACACAATTAGAAGTCTGGCCATTCTTGCACTAAATCCTCCTGGGTAGAATATTTGGAGTATGGAAAATACTCAGCTATCCTGCTCACTCCTGGTTTGTCCTTTTACTCTTTCTGTCTCATCTCCTCTGTTTCATATAGTTCTACCTTTCTGCCTCTTTGGAGAAAGAGAGAAGGAGAGAAAGGAGGGGAAGAAAAGCACACAGGAAATTACATTTTCACTCACTTTGATGAATGTTCCCGACCATGTTCTTGGCAGGATGTTTTGTTCTTCCTAGCGAGGCAGTAGCTAGGGAAGGTCAACGAGACGACAAACTTTTTCGACTCCCCTAAAACTGGAAGCTTTGAATTTTTGTAAAGTTTTTTTATTATTACTATTATTATGATCACCAACAAAATCGTGTCTTGGACAGTGGAGTATGTTCTGTAGTATAGATCAACACTGGCCCCAAGTTTTTGGATGAAACCATTTTCGATCTGAACCTCTTTTGTCTTTACTTCTTTCTTTCTTCCTTTCTTTCTCTTTCTCTCCTGCTCTTTGTCACTCTCCCTCCTGCTGGTAACTCAGGGTGGAAAACGTTCAGATCGTGTTTAATAGTTGGAATCTTGGAAGACGAAATTGGTTCTGTGGTTCCGCTATTGTGTTGCCAATTGTCTGAACCCGTCTGTGGATGTTTTCGATGCAGAACGTTGGATGAGCTTTGAGGGAAAGTCAATGAATGTAGACAAAATGAGTGAATTCCTCAAATGAAACTGGAGTCGAGTCTTCAGGGATGACTGATGAACGTGGAGTCAAACTTATTAGTGTAAAATATTGAGCAAAGTCATTGGAGCCATTTGAGAGATATGGAAAGTTGAAATAGGAAGATTTTTCTGCGCAGTTTATGAATATTAACTTGTGAGTGAATATGTTTCGTTTAGTATGCAAAGGATTCTTATGTAGACCCTTTGAGGTCTGCTTCTCAAAACTTCACTCCACGCATCAGGAGAAATAAAATTCAGTCTATAAAAGGTTATGCTACCAATGGCTTTCTTTCACCCAATTTGAATCTGCACTGTGAAATTAAGGTACAGTAGAGTCTCACTTATCCAACACTCACTTATCCAACGTTCTGGATTATCCAACACATTTTTGTAGTCAATGTTTTCAATACATCGTTATATTTTGGTGCTAGATTTGTAAATACAGTAATTACAACATAACATTACTGCGTATTGAACTACTTTTTCTGTCAAATTTGTTTATAACATAATGTTTGTTTATAACATAATTAATTTGTAAAATCATAACCTAATTTGATGTTTAATAGGCTTCTCCTTAATCTCTCCTTATTATCCAACATATTCGCTTATCCAACGTTCTGCCGGCCCGTTTATGTTGGATAAGTGAGACTCTACTGTAGTTTGATTTCACTTAAACTGTCATGGCTCAGTGATGTGGAATCATAGAATCATAGAGTTGGAAGAGACCTCATGGGCCATCCAGTCCAACCCTGTGCCAAGAAGCAGGAAAATCACATTCAAAGCACCCCCGACAGATAGCCATCCATCCCCTGCTTAAAAGCCACCAAAGAAGGAGCCTCCACCCACTCTGGGGCAGAGAGTTCCACTGCTGAACAGCTCTCACGATGAGAAAGTTCTTCCTAATTTTAAGGTGGAATCTCCTTTAATGTAGTTTGAAGCTATTGTTCCGTGTCCTAGTCTCCAGAGCACCAGAAAACAAGCTTGCTTCGATCCATGGCTATCATGTCTCCTCTCAGCCTTCTCTTCTGCAGGCTAAACGTGCCCAGCTCTTTAAGCCACTCCTCATAGGACTTGTTCTCTAGACCCTTGATCATTTTAGTTGCCTCCTCTGGACACCTCCTTTCAATTGTGGTGCCCAGAATTGGAGACAGTATTCCAGGTGAAAAAAAAATTGGCTTGTTATGAAAACAAGGATCGCAGAAAAAGCTTCAGTGGTGACACTTTTTCCTCATGATGATAACTCTTCCAGGAGTGGATTTTCCTCCCGAGAGATAGATTTCTCTCACTTCCTGTTGTCTCACCCTTGTTCTTAAGCTCCCGGTGGCACAATGGGTTAAACCCTTGTGCTGGCAGGACTGCTGACTTGAAGGCTGGGTTGATAACTAGAAGGTTGCCAGTTTGAATCCAGCCCTGGGAGAGCATGGATGAGCTCCCTCTATCAGCTCCAGCTCCATGCGGAGACATGAGAGAAGCCTCCCACAAGGGTGGTAAAAACATCAAAACATGTCCCCTGGGCAACGTCCTTGCAGATGGCCAATTCTCTCACACCAGAAGCGACTTGCAATTTTGTCAAGTCGCTTCCAACACAAAAAAACTGTTCTTAACTGTGAATTGATTGTAATTTGGGTCTCCATAACTTGGGGACTGCCTGTATACAATTGTGTTGAGTTGTAGTTCTCATCCCTTTGGATTTTCTCCGCTTCCAGAAAGAGGAATTGGGAATGTGAATTTGCTTCTGAACCCTCATCCCCACAATTCTGTATCTGCAAGATGGACAATGAAACATCCATTACTATCCCAGGAAACTGAGAGTAATATCTTTGGGGCTATTTTCCTTTTTTTAGCGAACAAAGAAAGAGAGATGAGAGGGAAAATAGTTTCCATTTAGCTTTATCTTTCTTGGCCATAGTGGGAATGAATCATAACATAAAAGGGGGAATAAAATGAAATGGAAAAAAAAGATAGCATTTATTTTCTCTTCTCTGGGCACTTATTCTGAAGGTTAAAAAACTTTGCTTTTGAACCGAAATGCGCTGCACAAAAATATGGATAAAAGGCCTCCAAACAGCCATAGCCTTCCTTAGCCAAGAGTTATGGCCAGCGATTGAAAGAATGGGATTTATCTGCTGACAAAAGCTAGTAAGGCTTAAGTAGGGCTTTTTTATTTTGAAGTGGTTGCCTTTTGAAGAATGTCCGTAGCATAATAGCAACATGTGTTTAATCCCCATCTTGTCCATTTTTTTTTTAAAAAAAAGCTTAATAAAATCAAATAATGGAGCGAATAACTACGAGGATATCCTATCCAACTTGGTCACTAACTGTGCCAGCTAAAAGATTCTGGCAACTTCTGAAAATGTCAAGTTTGTATTTAAAAAGTCACAGGAAGGAGATCATATACATATTCATGATAATAACATTTATTTTCCAAATGTACCGTAATATACTCCAGTATAAGCCGACCCGAATATAAGCCGAGGCACCTAATTTTACCACAAAAAAACTGGGAACCGCACCACATTTCAGATGAACTGATTTTCTTTCTGTTAGATTATTTTCACTTTTCAACTTTCATAACCATATATAGAAATTGTGAATATGATGAAGTTGATTTTCTCGATTTTTCCAGATCCATCTATTTTCTTCCTTCCTTCCCTCACCTTTTTTAACAGCTTGTATATCTATCTATAAATAAAAGAGTGATGGAATCCTGGCGACCGACAAAACAACAAAACTAAAGGCCCCCCAACCTCGAAAATTGACAGCACAACCCCTCATCCACGCCTCTAGGTTGATACAAGAAAAAGAAAAGAAAAATAAAGTCCTAATTAGAGGGAGAGGAATTATTGTTTTTATCCAATTGCTGCCAGTTAGAAGGCTAAACTCCGCCCACTTGGTCTCCTACCAACCTGCTCAGCCCAGGGGACAGGCAGACTTAGGCCTCACTTAGGCCTCTTCCACACTGCCTATAAAATACATAGACCCCCCTCTACCCTCACCCTCACCAGTACACAAACAACCAAATGCATACTAAACAAAGAATACCATACAACAGACATTCAATACCACCACTACCTCAACAATTTCTCACCAACACCAGACAATGCCACAGCAATGCATGGCCGAGCACAGCTAGTATGTATATAAGGTAAGGAGGAGTATTTAATATATATTGGTACTTCAGCCTTACCTATTGCCCTATTTCCATGCCTAAAAGAAACATTTTATTGTTGGAATTACTTGCAGCTCATGACAGCTATATTTTAACCTCAGCTCAGCTGTAACCTTGAAGCCTTATCAATGACAGAAACCTCTTTAGTGGTTAGGAAATGAAGTTTCCATGCAACCTCTTTAGTGGGCAGTCAATTCATGTTTTCAGAAAAATGCCTCTTCAGATTGATGCAACCAGTTTTCCTGCCCAAAAGACCCATATCAGATAAATCTAAAGACAGGGATTCAGTTAATTTAAGAAGGCAACAAACAGAGGTTTATTAGTTTTCAGGACTGAAAGCATGTTTTACAGCAATAGTTCCCAAACTTTGATCCTGTAGGTTTTTTGGACTTTTATCTCCCAGAAGCCCTAGACTCTATTTGCTTTAGAGCAGAGACTCTATATCAGACATCCTTTCATATACGGCATGCCATGAAACATATTATTTTATACTATTATTCTATTACCATATTATAATAATCACATTCTGTTATTATTACTATATCCCATTATTATATTATCCTATTAATATATTTTATATCATTATACTATATTTTTCTATTATTATTATAGCATTATATTATGATTCTATTATATTATTCTGTTATTATTATTATATTCCATTTCATATTATCCTAATAATATATTCATATCATTATATTCTATTATATTATTCTGTTATTATTATATTCTATTTTATATTATCCTATTAATATAATATATACCATCATATTATATTATATTATTCTATTATATTATCATATTATAATTATATTATTATAATATTCTGTTATTATATTATCCTATTAATACCATATTATTATCATAATATTCTGTTATTATTATTATATCCTATTATTATATTATCCCATTATATTTTATATCATTATATTATTATTCTATTATATTGTCATATTATTTTATTATGACACAGCAAACAAGATAGATATGCTGGATTTCATATCACAAAATCACAAGTCGAACACTTCCCAAGTGTCTAGGACTGTGTGATGTATTTTCAGATGATGCGTGCAGATCCCAGTAGGGTGGCCTTTTGCAGTTGGCAGATCGTAATTTTGTCAATGTCTATTGTTTCCAAATGCCGGCTGAGATCTTTTGGCACGGCACCCAGTGTGCCCATCACCACCGGGACCACCTGCACTGGTTTCTGCCAGAGTCTTTGCAGTTCAATCTTGAGGTCCTGATAGCGGCTGAGTTTTTCCTGTTGTTTTTCGTCAATGCGACTGTCACCTGGGATGGCGACATCAATGATCCAAACCTTTTTCTTTTCCACAACTGTGATGTCTGGTATATTGTGTTCCAGAACTTTGTCAGTCTGGATTCGGAAGTCCCACAGTATTTTTGCGTTCTCATTTTCCAATACTTTTGCAGGTTTTTGATCTCACCAGTTCTTTGCTGCTGGGAGGTGGTACTTGAGGCATAAGTTTCAATGGATCATTTGGGCCACATAGTTGTGCCTCTGTTTGTAGTCTGTCTGTGCAATTTTCTTACAGCAGCTGAAAATATGATCAATGGTTTCGTCGGTTTCCTTGCACAGTCTGCATTTTGGGTCATCAGCTGATTTTTTTATCTTGGCCTGAATTGCCTTTGTCCTGATGTCTTGCTCCTGGGCTGCAAGGATCAGGCCTTCTGTCTCCTTCTTCAGGGTCCCATTCATGAGCCAGAGCCAGGTCATCTCCTTATCAGCTTTTCCTTCAATTTTGTCAAGGAACTTTCCATGCAATGTTTTGTTGTGCCAGCTGTCAGCTCTAGTTTGTAGTGTGGTTTTCTTGTACTGGTTTTTTGTCTGCTGTGCTTTGAGGAGTTTCAGCCTGGAAAACTCACAGCAACCCAAATTCTACTTTGCAGCAGTCAACCACAACAAAGTGCAAATTGCATAGGCTCATGTGGAAGCTATGCTCACTCCTCAGACATACATATACCTGCATCTCCAATCTCATAAATGTTTACAAAGGGACAGGGAGGTGTTTATGGAAACATTGCTGGACCAACACGTCTACACATATCCCATTGCACCCTGTTTTTAAAATGTTCAGCGAATCTTAAAGCATGCAGCGGATCTTATAACAACACCCAGAGCTTTTTCTTTTTCTTTTGTGCATCTGTTAATTTGATGCCTCTGTCAAGGAAATTTTATATGCAAGCTGAAAAATGAAAATTGTATTTGCAAGATGATACATCGGGCTTTCACACAGCTAAAACTACCCCTGACTTCTTCTTGCATTAATTTAGACTTGATCATCAGAAAGGGAGAGAAGAAAATCATGGGGGCGGTCGGGAGGGAAAGTTTTATGGGGATCGGGGCGGGGGAAAAATAATTCCAACGGCGATAGAAAAACTGAAAAATGGCTTGGACGAAAGACTGATACGATTATTACACTGCTTAGCATCTGATATAATAAATAATACAGATGCATTAGTCTCTTGTAGCTGCACAGGGGGGAGAAGGAGATGGTGCTAATGACCAGACAAATGTAAGCTATAATATTAGTTCAGAGGAGTTTTGTGGGTTGATTTTTATGTATTTAGATTTATACGCTGCTGTGTCCCAGGAGAATAGGGTGTGATTTACACTGCGTTATAAAACATGAAAGTATACCATTCCTTGGCCCAAAGGCACACTGTCAGTGAACATGTAGAATTATGAATGGAGGGAGGAAAAAGAGAAACACAATGCTAAATTGTCTTTTGTTTCCCCATGAGCACGATCACAAAGAGGTGCATTTGTTCACCTATGTGCCAAGCAAGCCACTGTAGCGGGATGGCATTCTACATGTATTTCAAACAAGTGTGAGCAAAAATCCTTTCCCAAATGCCCATGGCTTGAATGACAGCATCAAATGATTATATTGTTGGAAGAGACCCCCAGTAGCCATCCAGACCAACCCTATATTGAGGTGCAGAAATACACAACCAAGCTCACCCAAATATCCCCTTGTTGGGTATACATTATACTATGGGGATAGTATATGGGTAGGTATACAGTGTTCCCTCACTTATTGTGGGGTTACATTCCAGGACTACCCGCGAAAAGTGAAAATCCACGAAGTAGAGATGCTAGGCTTCTCCTTAGGAAGAAAGTAGAAAGAGGGAGGAAGGAAGGAAGGAAGGGAAGAAAGGAAGAAAGAGACAGGGGAATATGGCGCTGCCTCCTTCTCTTCCAACTGCCATTTGGGCTCCGCCCTGCCACCCGCACCCAACTGAGACCACTGCCACTGTAAATCATAAGTTTTTATGATTTATAATATTATTTTAGTGTTTATTAAAAAAAACACAAAACAGCAAGGGTGTGACAAGCGAACTGTGAAGTCGCAAGGGAACACTGTAGGGGAGTGAAGTCCTTTGTATGTTATCAATGATATTTGATACATTTCATAGAATCATAGAGTTGGAAGAAACACCAAGGGCCACCCGCTCTGACTACATTCTGCCTTGCAGGAATATCCAACCCAAGCTCTCCCCATGGATGACCATCCACACTCTGTTTGAAAACAAGGAGACAGCTGTTTTTCTAGGCAGCAATGCACAGCGGGCCTCTCCAAGAGCCGGGTGCTTGCCGGGAGGGAAAAGTCTGTGCTAGCTGCATCTCGTCCCTCCCAACAAGCACCCGGCTTGCGTTGCTGCCTAGAAAAAAAGCTGTTTCTCAGCAATGCACAACGTTTCCTTAATCCCTCCTTATTATCCAACACTTTTGCTTATCCAACATTCCGCCAGCCCATTTATGTTGGATAAGCATCTGGAGAGGCCCTGTTTTCGGTCTCGCCTGCCTCGCAAGCGCGGCTGCTGGGAACGAGGGACAGGGCCTTCTCGGTGGTGTCTCTCCATCTGTGGAACACCCTTCTCAGAGATATTAGACAACTCTTTTGAACTTTAGAAGAGCCCTAAAAACATGTCTATGTGCCCAGGCTTTTAACGAATAAACGATAAAGATGACATGGACTGACCTATGGATAAAGCACGAGTTTTTCGGATGAACGGATCTGAGCATACGTATTTTAAAAACTTATATACTGTAATTTTATACTGTACTAGCTGTGCCCAGCCACGCGTTGCTGTGGCGAAGTCTGGTGGTATGGGAAATAAAGTATTGAGGAATTGGTGGTAGTTAAGGTAAAGGGTAAAGGTTTTACCTTACATTAAGTCCTTTATAAATGGGTTATATAGCTGTGTGGAAGGGCCTTGAGTCTACACTGCCATATAATCCAGTTCAAATCAGATAATCTGTATTTTATAGGCAATGTGGAAGAGGCCTAAGTGAGGCCCAACTCTGCCTGTCCCCTGGGCTGAGTGGGTTGCTGGGAGACCAAGTGGGCGGAGCTTAGCCTTCTAACTGGCAGCAATTGGATAAAAACAATTATTCCTCTCCCTCTAATTAGGACTTTATTTTTGTTTTCTTTTTGTTGTATGAACATAGAGGCATGGATGAGGGGTTGTGCTGCCAAGTTTAGTGTTTCTGGGATGTGTAGTTTTGTTGTTTTGTCCTAGGCCAAAATTTCATTACCCTTTTATATATATATAGATTTAATAGTTTTAACTGATTTTATGTATTGTTGATTGATTTTGTATAGGCATCTAATTGTGCCAGCGTTGTAAGCCGCCCTGAGTCCCTTCGGGTATGTGAGGTTGACTTATCCATGAATATTTATAGTACTGATGGGATGCTAATCTTCCCTTCTTGCCCTGCACAGTTCTTCCAAGCCACACGTGTGGAAATCCAGGAAGGCTCCAAAATGGGATCCAGCAAGGGACGACCTTCAGCATCGGGGACAAAGTGCGCTACAGTTGCAACCCGGGTTTTTTCCTGGAGGGACATGCGCTGCTCACTTGCCACGCCAGCTCCGAAAACACCGCCTCCTGGGACTTCCCTCTGCCCTTCTGTCGAGGTAGGCAAGGCAGCCTTACTTCTCTTTTCTTCTTGGTGCATCCCAGGTTGTATGTAGACTCCAGGGCTGCCCATCCTGACTTGGTAAAAAATACAGTGCAAACTATATATGTCAATTGTCAGCTGTTTTGTCATATGCAAAGAATAATATAGGTTGCATCTACACTGTGGAATGAATGTGGTTTGACACCACTTCAATTGCCATGGCTCAATGCTATGGAATCCTGGGAGCTGTAGCTTGTTGAGGTGCCAGCACTTTTGTGCAGAGAAAGCCAAAGGCTTTTTAGAATTGCATTAAGACATCTCAGTTAAAGTGGTGCCAAGCTGCATTCATTCCATAGATTGCTCTACACTGCAGTAGAAAACTAATAATAATAATAATAATAATAATAATAATAATAATAATAATAATAATAATAATAATAATAATGTGTGATGTATTTTCGGATGATGCGTGCAGATCCCAGTAAGGTGGCCTTTTGCAGTACATCACACAGTCCTAGACACTTGGGAAGTGTTCGACTTGTGATTTTGTGAAACGAAATCCAGCATATCTATCTTGTTTGCTGTGTCATACAACGTCGTTGTGTCAATAATAATAATAATAATAATAATAATAATAATAATAATAATGCAACTGCAAAAGGCCACCTCACTGGGATCTGCACACATCATCCGAAAATACATTACACAGTCCTAAATACTTGGGAAGTGTTCGACTTGTGATTTTGTGATATGAAATCCAGCATATCTATCTTGTTTGCTATGTCATAATAAAATAATAATAATAATAATAATAATAATAATAATAATAATAATAATATCCAAAAATACATCACACAGTCCTAAACACTTGGGAAGTGTTCGACTTGTGATTTTGTGATACGAAATCCAGCATATCTATCTTGTTTGCTGTGTCATAAAATAATAATAATAATAATAATAATAATAATAATAATAATAATAATAATAATCCAGCATATACATTTTGTTTGCTGTGTCATACTCTGTCTTTGTATCAACAACAACAACAACAACAACAACAACAACAACAACAACTTTATTCTTATATCCCACCCCATCTCCCCGATGCAAAAATTTCATACAAGGTGAAATCTGCATTAAAGTCTTGCTGCTGTGTAAAGGAATTTCCTCACTGTTGGAAAATACACTTTTTGGCTTGGAAACAAATAATTTCTACTCTTATTTCTACTCTTAAGCCACACATTCAACGTTTCCATGATACAAGAAGACAGTTTTTATATTTTGGAAATTGTAAATAATTTCTGTGAAAAGCTGAATTCTTATAATGTGATGTCTGTTCTTGGAGTGCTTTGAGCAGTAGAAGTAGCAGCATTTGATGCACTGCTTTCTTTATTGTGGCCAAACGGTCTGTTGTTCTGTGTTTTCTGGGTGTATATGTGTTTGCTTGCCTTGACAAATGGAAGAGTTATGTAGAAAGTAGCTCAAATTATGGCACAAATCATAACTGAAAACAACACCCCAGGATTCCTGGGGCAACTGTCTTGCAAAGTTGTGTTATTTATTGCTGCAATTCTTGCTTTTATACATCTGTTCTCCCAGATTTTTTTTCTGGAAGGTTTGGCACCAGTTGCAACATGTTTATATACTGCTCTGTAGCACCAGCATTATATAGTGGTTTGAGTGTTGGACAAAGACCCTGGAAATTTACCTTGACCAAGTCACATTCTCTCAGCCTCAAAGGAAGGCAAACAAAGGAAAATCCCATTGAACAAATCTTGTCAAGAAAATCCCATCACAGATTCGCCTCAGGGCCTCCGTAAGTTGGAAGGCACACAACAACAATGCTATAGTGTATTTATTTTATTTAGAGTATTTATATTCCACCCTTCTTTCTCACCCCGAAGAGGACTCAGGGCGGATCACATTATATACATATAGGGCAAACATTCAATGCCCATATAGAACTGAGACAGAGACAGACGCAGAGGCAATTTAACCTTCTCCTGAGGGGATGTTCGATTCTGGCCACAGGGGGGAGCAGCATCATCCACTGTGATGGCACTTCCTCATTCCAATGGCGGCTGGATGATTTTTATGGTGTCGTAAATTAGTCTCCCCACTTTATAAGTGATACCTTAATTTCCTACTTGATAGATGCAACTATCTTTTGGGTTGCTAGATCAGCAACATATCAGTGAAATGCCACTTGAAATGCACAGTGAAATGTATCAGTGAAATGCTACTTTTGCACTATAATTCTATAGATCCGATATGAGAAAGAAGAGCATTTGCCCTTCGTACCATGGGAAAACATGCCTCCTTTTTGGAAAAGTCTCTAAGAGCCCATCCACACAGCCATATAACCCAGAATATCAAGGCAGATCATCCACAATACCTGCTTTGAACTGAGTTAGTCCACACTACCATATGATCCAGTTCAATGTGGATTTTATACAGTTGTGTGGAAAGAGCTTTAGAGTGTATCTACATGGTAGAATCAATGCAGTTTGGTGCCACTTTAACTGCCATAGCTCAGAGCTATGGAATCCTGGGTTTTGTAACACTCTTTGGCAGAGACTGCAAAACTACAACTCCCATGATCCATCGCATTGAACTATGAACATCAAAGTTAGGGTTGATTAATTCTACAGTGTTGCACCCTTTATGTCAGTGATGGGCAAGCTTTTGCACTTGGTGTGTCAAAATTCGCCAAAAAAAACCTAGCATGACTTGGGTGGTGTGTCACTTTGAGAAAAAAACATAATTTCGCAATATGTATAGTTTAAATAACAAAAATGTATAAGTGTAATATATAACTGTATGTAATAAATCAAAAACTATTTACTACCGTTATTTCCATGTACAACAATCTATGGTACTTCTTGCAGTTTAAGTTTCACAAAGTTTCCACACTGATTTCTCTCTATTCTAGTTTCAATATAGTCATGAATAATGAATAATATAATAATAATATAATATAATAGTAATAATATGATAATATACTACAATAATAGAATAATAATAGAATGAATGATATAATAATAGAATATAAAAATATCTATATATATATAAAAGAGTGATGGCATCACAGCGACCCACAAAACAACTAAACTACAGGCCCCCCAACCTCGAAATTTGACAACACAACCCATCATCCATGCCTCTAGGTTGATACAACAAAAAGAAAAGAAAAATAAAGTCCTAATTAGAGAGAGAGGAATAATTGCTTTTATCCAATTGCTGCCAGTTAAAAGGCTAAGCTCCTCCAACTTGGTCTCCTAGCAACCCAATAAAAAATAATAAAAAACACTAAAAAATTAATACAATAAAATACTATAATAACAGAAAATAACTAAAAATAATACAAGAAAATAATAAAATATAATAAATAAAAATATAACTTACAATAAAATTAATTTAAAAATGCAAATAAAGTCAAATAAAAATTACACAACAATTTTTAACCAATACCACCACCACTTTGCCACAGCAACGCGTGGCCGGGCACAGCTAGTAATATAATATAATGATATAAAATATATTAATAGGATAATATAATAATAGGATATAATAATAATCTATATATATATAAATGTACTGTTCATTTGTAGGACGGAGTAAACAAAAAAACAACTGGATGAAATGACACCAAGTTTGGCCACAAAACACTTAACAACCCAAGAGGTGACCACTACGTGTCAGCAAAATTGGCTAGACGTGTCAGTGCTGACACGCGTGTCACAGGTTCACCATTACTGCTTTATGTAGATCCAATAAATCACTATCCATAGCCTTCCAAAGGAACATAGGATGTGGATACAGAGGTCACAAAAACATGTGCATCCCAACAAACACCCAAAAAGCAGTATAATGAGAATATTTCTTTTGACTACTTTGGAAAAAGACTTCAATCTCATGCTAGAGGGAGGTTCCCTGGGTTTTCCTGTGGATTAATAACCCTTGAGACTTTATCTTGTTACAACGGAGCAATTATCTGGCATGATTTATCCTCTTTTTTGTCAATTCTAGAGGGAGGGAGGAAGCCCTGCCTCAAACAATTAGCAAAGCTATTCATTTTCTCCATTCACTTCTGTACGATCAGCAGATATTAGCACCATTTTTTTCAGATATATATTATCAGCCATAAGGGCTAGCTCCATACTTTTAAAATAATAGCTATGGCTTTGATGGATGAGAATAACATGCCTGGCACAGGTTTCACACCTCTTTTCGTTTCCATGCACCCATCGAGACACGTTGGGAAGCAAAGTACATTGTGCCTTGGAAACCTGCAAGATTTGTTACACTTTTTGGAGAGAAAAAAATACACACGAGCACAAAGAGCTAAAAATATGTGCTTTGGGCGAAGTCTTTAGGCAGTGAGAAGATATATATGAAATGTTTACATTACTACAGTTCCTGTGCCGTTTTGTGTCCTCATCCTTCCCTGGTGTTTTTGGAAGGATTAGGGTTCAATGATAGGGCAAACTGGGAGAAACTGGGATTTGTTTTTCTGGTTAAGAGTGTTAACATAAAGGGTTGGTTGCCCATCATTTCTATACTTCTTCTTATCATCATCATCATCATAATCATTTATAGTATTTATATTCTGCCCTTCTTTCTTACCCCAAAGGGGACTCAGAACAAATCACAATGCACATAGACATTGCAAACATTCAATGCCATTAGACATAAGACATATAGACAGACACAGAGGCAATTTAACATTTTCCAGTTTCTGGCTTCATGAGGGTATGCTCGATTCCAGCCACAAGGGGAGCTGCTGCTTCACCGTCCACTTGTGACACCAAATCCTTGATGGAGTACTTCCTCATTCCTTTCCACACACTGCTGGAAGTTTTTATGGTGCCGTAAATTAGTTACATTAGCCTCCCCGCAAAGAGGTACCTAAATTTCCTGCTCGATAGATGCAACTATCTTTCAGGCTGCATAGGTCAACAGCAAGCTAGACTATTAAATGGTCGGAAGCTCACTCTGACTCTATGGCCAACATCTGATAGATGTTTTACCATAGACTATGGTTAACAACTGGTGGAAGTTGACCATAACTCTATGGTTAACATTTGGTGGAAGTTGACCACAATTCTATGGCTAAAATTTGGTGGAAGTTGATCACAATTCTATGGCTAACATTTGGTGGAAGTTGACCACAATTCTATGGCTAGTATTTGGTGGAAGTCAACCACAATTTTATGGCTAACATTTGGTGGAAGTTGACCACAATTTTATGGCTAACATTCAGTGGAAGTCGACCACAATTCTATGGCTAACATTTGGTGGAAGTTGACCACAATTCTATGGCTAATATTTGGTGGAAGTCAACCACAATTTTATGGCTAACATTTGGTGGAAGTTGACCACTATTTTATGGCTAACATTTAGTGGAAGTCGACCACAATTCTATGGCTAACATTTGGTGGAATTTGACCACAATTCTATGACTAACATTTGGTGGAAATTGACCACAATTCTATGGCTAACATTTGGTGGAAATTGACCACAATTCTATGGCTAACATTTGGTGGAAATTGACCACAATTCTATGGCTAACATTTGGTGGAAATTGTCCACAATTCTATGGCTAACATTTGGTGGAAATTGACCACAATTCTATGGCTAACATTTGGTGGAATTTGACCACAATTCTATGGCTAACATTTAACATTTGGTGGAAGTTGACCACAATTCTATGACTAACATCTGGTGGAAGTTGACCACAATTCTGTGGCTAACATTTGGTGGAAGTTGACCATAATTCTATGGCTAACTTTTGGTGGAAGTTGACCACAATTCTATGACTAACATCTGGTGGAAGTTGACCACAATTCTGTGGCTAACATTTGGTGGAAGTTGACCACAATTCTGTGGCTAACATTTGGTGGAAGTTGACCATAATTCTATGGCTAACATTTGGTGGAAGTTGACCATAAATTCACTGGAGATTCCTAGTAAAAAAAAACATGGATGTGGCACCTGAAGCTAGATGCCTCCCATCCCAAAGACATCTTATACACATGCATAATTGATCAACAGGTATCTGATCAAAGCCTACACAAAAAGGCATGAATGTCAAACTGACGCAAACAAAGGTTGAGACTAGAAATGAAGTCGGCCTTCGAAGAAATTGAACCTAATTGGGAGTGAGCATTTTTCATGTCCCCGATTTAGCACATTTTTAGCCTACACTTCCGAGCAGTTACTGCATACAAGTGCAGCCTGCATAAGATGCCATGGAGACAGTTTCCATTTTCTTTAAGAATCCATAGGAAAAGCTTCTTTGTCGCCGCAGCTTTCCTTCTCCCCTGGGACTAGCCATTCGTTCAGTCAATTCACATTTTATATCGGTTATCTGCAACAATCGGAGGAATCCCAGCCCTCCCACTGTTCATCCTCGATGTCCTTCAGTCAAGTATCTTATATCGATCCCTTTTATTGACACCCGGTTCAGGCAATCGATTTGCAATCCTGCAGCGCTGCATAGATCCTGCGTTAAAATTGAGCAAAAGCGATGACGCATAATTCTTAGTCCTCTTTCCCTGCACAGAGTCACACAGCTATGATCTATGTGGCTGGCTGGGTTTTTATCTTGGGCTTATCTGCTCCTACCCGCCTCTGTTACCAGTGTCCTGAATATAAGAGTAGGGCTGATGTAGCCGAATCCGTAGCGGAGAGGCGCCAATTGTTCCACCTCTTCCATTTTTCATCCCTTAAGTTAGCCTCATCCATCTTAACTCCTTAGCGGAACTTCATGCTGAGTTGGTGCTTCCGCTGAGAAACCTTATTTTTCAACCCAGCTGTAAGAAATAATCATTTCATCTCAGGGCTCAGCACTGGATCGGGGATTTGTTTTATTTTAATGCATTTTTCCCCCCTCTGCGAAAGTCAAGAGAGAAGGAACTACACTAGCAAAACCAACGTTGCATGTAGAACTGAGTCAAAAGGTACTTTCTAATTTTCATGAATCTTCCTGGCACATTTTTATTTGAAATCGTATGGCACTCATTAGCCAGCACTGTGTTGGTATATTCTGTGTTTGTAAAATGTTGGTATATTCTGTGTTTGTATACCCTCACTTCTTTCCCTCTTCCAAACTAAGCTGAGACCTGCTGCTTTACTGTCAGCTGAACTGTCTGCCATTTCTATTTCTTTTGTACTTGCTGACTGAAAGGTCGGCAGTCAGAATCCAGAGAGCGGGGTGAGCTCCCACTATTAGCCCCAGCTTCTGCCAACCTAGCAGTTTGAAAACATGCAAATATGAGTAGATCAATAGGTACAGCTTCGTCGGGAAGGTAATGGCGCTCCATTCAGTCATGCCAGCAACATGACCTTGGAAATAACTATGGACAAAGCTGGCTCTTTGGCTTAGAAATGGAGATGAGCACCAACTCCCGGAGTCGGACTCGACTAGACTTAATGTCAGGTTAAAACTTTTACCTTTTGCCTGCACTGCAAAGTGACAAAAACGGGCCCCTGCATAGGTTTTGACACCTGCTAGGCAGCAAAAGGATATGGGATTGCATGTGTAGAGCAATCCGCACAAGCAATAACTTGAGCATTGAGCATTGAAAAGTTTTAATAATTGCTTCCCAGTGATGACAGTGACTTCAAACTGAAATACTTGCATTCACTCATGCCATGCATTAATGGACGGTAATATTAAATTATAAGGTAGTGTTGGAGACTAGCCCGGAGGGGAAGTAAAGGAGAGAATTCCAGGAGAGCAATAAAATAAGCCATTTATTGTCATCACAGCTAAGGCAAACAGTGGTAGGCACCCACTTTAGTGGGTCCGTACTATGCAAATGGCTGTCTCAACATGTGCGTAGCAAACAAAGATTATATACCTTTGGCTTATCTAAAATTGACCAATGGCTGAGGGTCTTCCTCACTTTCCACACCCACTTGCCATAAGTGATGCTTGTGACCTAACTTGTTTACTCTGAGCTTTCTTCTCCCTTTGGAACTTCCTGGAGAAAGGCACCAGCTCACAGGAAGGGAGGGGCATATGCAGAGGCAAAGCTACATAGGAAAAAGTTTATTCTTTTCAGGCTTATGGTCCCTTCAGTAGTGTCTCAACTATGTGGTTTCTGATTTCTAGAGAAGTTTTCTCAGGAAATCTTTAGGACTGTGGCTCTCAACCTGTGAGTCCACAGGAGTTTTGGCCCAGAACTCCCAGAAATTCCAGCCAGTTTACCAACTGTTAGGATTCCTGGGAGTTGAAGGCCAAAAACATCTGGGGACCCACAGGTTGAGAACCACTACTCTAGAAACCTCCAGCGGAACCAGAGGAAGTTGATCATAGTGTCACATTGGACAACCAGGAGAATCCTAGAGAGAACATTCTAAATCAAATCATGAATACCTAAAAGTGGAGGCATGACTGTACTCCTGAATCCATCCGTCTAGAGACTGCAATGGACTCCATGAGTTGTAACACCTGGTGCAAGCTTTGGATAGAGCAGGACATAAATACAGTAGAGTCTCATTTATCCAACATAAATGGGCCAGCAGAATATTGGATAAGCCAAAATGTTGGATAATGAGGGATTAAGGCCAGGCTGTGGCACAGGCTGGTTAGAAGCCAGCTACAACAAATCACTCTGACCAAGAGGTCATGAGTTCGAGGCCAGCCTGTGCCTGCGTCTGTCTCCGTCTCTGTTCTATGTCATGGCATTGAATGTTTGCCTTACATGTGTGCAATGTGATCTGCTCTGAGTCCCCTTTGGGGTAAAAAGAGCAAAATATAAATACTGTAAATAAATAAATAAATACATAAATAAAATTAAGGAAAAGCCTATTAAATGTCAAATTACTTTATGATTTTACAAATTAAGCACCAAAACATCATGTTTTACAACAAATTGACAGAAAAAGCAGTTCAATACATGGCACCATTATGTAGGAATTACTGTATTTACGAATTTACCACCAAAACATCGCAGTGTATTGAAAACATTGATTACCGAAAACATTGGCTACTAACAAATTGTCTACAAATGGAGATAGAATTGCATAAAATGCAGTAACAACATTGTCGGAAGTTAAATCCGTAAAAAGTTCAGTCCTTGCTGCCTAGAGAAACAGCTGTGGATCCAGGCGGGAGGCAGATTGCATTGGATAATCCAGAATGTTGGATAAGTGAAGGTTGGATAAGCGAGACTCTACTGTACTTGAAATAAATAAGTACACAATCCAAAGAAGTCACAGCTTCATTGATGCTAGTTTTGCCCCACTGTGGGCAATCCTCCTTCCTATTCCAGTTCCCTGCTCAATTTCTGCTGTTTCATGTTCAAAAGGACCTGCTCGTAGGTGGCAGGAAACATCTCGTTCTCAACTTTTGGAGAGCTTTGGCTAGCTTGGGTGGAAAATGCTTGGCTAGATGGGAAATGCATTCATTCAAGGCAGCTTCCTATTTAATTCCTTTCATTGCAGTGCGATGGCACTGAGGCTTTGGAGGTGGGCACCCTTTGACCCTGCGGATTCCGAGCCCTGGAAACCCGGAGAGTCATTAATCATTTCGCAGTGCAGCTTGATCTTGAATTATGCATGCACCGTAGACATCTTTTTGGGCCGCTATGCTGGGCTGGCCTACGTTGTTCTAGTGGAAAGAAAGGTTCCTTCCCTTGTTTTTTTCCTGCACCAAGAAACCTGGCCATCTCAAAATGAACTGGGTCTCATTTACGCAATTGCAGAGTTGAAAGGAACCATCTATGGAGACCATATATTTTATCCAGTCCAGGTCAAACCTCTCCCAAAGTGCCATATTGAGGAGGGAGAAAGCTTGTTGTCTATGGCTCCAGAGACTTAATGTACATCTACACTGTAGAATTAATGCAGTTTGACACCTTACTTACTTAGGTGTAGTTCGAGGACGATTGTCTTCCATTTCTGTTGTCTTGGGGGTGTGTCCGTAGGTGGCTGAAGAGACCTATTCTTGACCCGCATGTTCTCCCACAGTGAGGACATCGGTTTCCAGGTGGAAGGTGGTCTCGGTCAGGGTTGGCTTGACAGGCCTTCCTCTTGGCACGTTTCTCCCTTAAGCTCTCCTTTTGTGCCTCTTCGAACTCCGCAGCACTGCTGGTCACAGCTGACCTCCAATTAGAGCGCTCAAGGGCCAGGGCTTCCCAGTTCTCAGTGCCTATTCCACAGTTTTTAAGGTTGACTTTAAGCCCATCTTTAAATCTCTTTTCCTGCCCACCAACATTACGTTTCCCATTCTTGAGTTCGGAGTAGAGTAGCTGCTTTGGGAGACGGTGATCGGACATTCGGACAACGTGGCCAGTCCAGCGGAGTTGATGGCGTAGGAGCATCGCTTCAGTGCTGGTGATCTTTGCTTCTTCCAGCATGCTGACATTTCTCCGCCTGTCTTCCCAAGAGATTTGCAGGATTTTTCTGAGGCAACGCTGATGGAAACGCTCCAGGAGTTGAGTGTGATGTCTGTAGACCGTCCACGTTTCGCAGGCGTAGAGCAGGTTTGGGAAGACAATGGCTTTATAAACAAGCACCTTGGTATCTCTACGGATGTCCCGGTCATCAAACACTCTCTGCTTCATTCGGAAAAATGCTGCACTCGCAGAGCTCAGGCAGTGTTGTATTTCAGTGTCGATGTTGACTTTTGTGGAGAGGTGGCTGCCAAGGGAGCGGAAATGGTCAACGTTTTCTAATGTTACACCGTTAAGCTGTATTCCTGGCTTTGCAGAGGGATTAGCTGGTGCCTGTTGGAAGAGCACTTTGGTTTTCTCGATATTCAATGAGAGGCCGAGCGTCTCGTATGCTTCTGCGAAGGTGTTTAGAGTGGCTTGTAGGTCTTCTGAATGAGCACAGACTACGTTGTCATTGGCATATTGGAGTTCTATAATAGATGTTGTGGTGACCTTGGTTTTGACTTTCAGTCTCCTGAGGTTAAATAGCTTGCCATCTGTCCGATAGATGATTTCCACACCGGTGGGAAGCTTCCCATCAACAAGGTGAAGTATCATAGCGATGAAGATGGAAAATAAGGTGGGGGCAATAACACATCCCTGCTTGACACCTGATTCCATCACCATTTTAACCACTATGGCTCAAAACTGTACATCCATGGGATTTGTAGTTGGCTGAGGCACCAGCCCTCTTTACAGAGAAGGCAAAAGACCTTGCAAAACTACAAGCATTGAGCCATGCAAGCGCATACAGAAATGCACACAAAATTATACAAAAAAATTCAATGAAGAAATTAGGATGAAAAAGATCTTGAGAATCACAACTGAAGGGAAACTGACAGATTTTCACATCTTTGTGGAGACTTTGCTCACAAGCATATGCTGTTTTAGAATGTGATTTGTGTTTAAATGACACCTTTTAATTAATTTTATTAAAAAGGCAAAGTGTCAAAAGAAGCGATATTTGCAATTAGGTGTCATCCTTGCCACTGTTTCCCATTCTTCAGATAGCAAGCAGTTGACATTTGCCTGGAAAGCCATTTTATGAGAAGCAGATGACAAATGCTGTTTTCTTGGGTATGTGTGAACTAGCATGAAATACATCGAATGATGGATTGGTGCAGTCAATGCAAAACATTCGATCTATTGTTCTTATAGGAACGGAGCCCTATAAGGTTTCCCTTTCCGCTTTCCTTTGACCTCCATGTAAATCGAGAGCAGGAAACAAACAATCCACAAGTTTTGTTTTCTGGATGCACAAAATATCTTGAACTTCATTCATTAGAAGTTAAGGTTAAGATAGACCTGAATGGCTGTTTTCCACCTTCGCCGCTTTCCCGTCTTCTCGCCCGTGAATCTGTTAGATTCTATTGTTACATTAGTCTATGTCTTTCACAAAAGTCCACAGAAAACTTTCATGACAAATATGTATCTTGACCAGTCCTTTGAACACGACTCTGAATATATAATATGATAAATATATAATAAATTTCTGAATTTTCTCCAAAATGGCACATTTATCTCAAATGAGCATTTTCAAACACCTGTCACTTAAAGTACTCAGAGAAGATGTGCAACTTTAGAAGCACTCCGAACTCCAGTAAATATGAGGGTTATGCACAAAGTAGATTACATTTTGGAATTAAAAATGAACGAAGTATAGGAGAAAACATTTACCATATGCAGTTGAAAGCCACACCCAAATACCACATCTTGTTGGAGTATGGTTGTATTTGTATGAAATGTAAAACAAGTGTTTACTGCTGATGAGCTAGAGTGTGTATTTTCAGTAATGAAACAGTTAACAGCAGGCTAGTTTTGACTGACAGCCTGTTGTGATTGCTATGACCTATCAGGCTTGATTTCCTGCCTTTGAGGGTTGGAACTTCCTCCGGACTGAGGAATGTCGTTTATCTTATCTGTGGAGTTCGGCTTGAGCATTCGCTGAAGATGGACTATGAATGCTATGCTCTGAAGCTGAGAAATGCAAACTGTAAATAGACATGTAAATAAAGTTAATCAACAGTTGGACTTCATCTGCTGGAGTGCTTGTTTGACCAGTGCTGTTTCTCAGCATGGGAATACAGTCTGGAGAAGGAGGTGAGACCGGGATGATGAATTTTTGGAATTCACTCTTCACCCCATCATCCCCTGACACATCTCACGTAGTCACCTTTCAAATCTAGGCATTTACCATAGCGATGAAGGAGCTTTACAACTCCTTCCCCACTAAATTCTGCTGCTTGCTTACTCAACCACTTGTTTTCAACAATGGGAGCATGGCTGGCAACACAGCATTTTGGTGACGCTGAATCTGCGGAAAGGGGTGACCGGCTGGTTGAGGAAGCAAGCGACAGAATTTAGTGGGGAAGGAGTTGCAAAGCTCATTCATCCCTATGGTAAGTGCCTAGATTTGAATGGCGACTACGTGAGATGTGGTATTTCGGTGTGGCTTTCAACTGCATATGGTAATTTTTTTCTCCTATACTTTGTTCATTTTTAATTCCAAAACGTAATCTACTTTATGGATAGCCCTCGTAACTCTGGGTCCATCTACAACAGGCATGGGCAAACTTGGGCTCTCCAGGTGTTTTGGACTTCAACTCCCACAATTCCTAACTGCCATGGCTCATTTCAAGTAGTATGGACTCATGGAAGTTGTAGTTTGCAAGGTCTTTAGCCTTCTCTGCCACTGCCTCACCAAATGACCATTCTCAACATTGCATAACACTTAGCCATAGCACTTAAAGTGGTGTCAAAGCAGCATTCATTCTGCAGTGTCGAGATGCACTTTTTTCTGTATGTAAAGGTAAAGATCTCTCCGAACCCAGGAAGGCTGTAAATATTTTGCTTCACTAGTTATATTGCAAACCATTTTCTTTGTCTTACGGAACCGAAAACCGTTGTTCCTATTTAAGGCTAAACAGACAGAATCAAACCTGTTGATTAGTTCTAAATCACAGTTTCAATTTCAGGCAGGAGTTTCACTTTGAAGATCTATTCTTCAAGAATGGCAGGTCTGACAGCAATACAGGGTATGCTCAGACATCTCTGAAAGCTGTCCTTCTTTTGCACGTATAAATCCATACTTTAATGATCACTCAATGGCTTACCATGAATAATAATGGTGCAGGTTGTGTTTCCTTTATCTGGATCTCTGAATTGTCCACATGGGTGGATGAACAAGCAGCAACTTTGCTTTCTGAGCGTTCATCAGACTTTGTTTTGTGCACAAAACCGTTTAAAAGGTTGTGTAAAAAAATGACCTTCAGGCTATGTATATTAGGCATGTATGAAACATCAGCGAGTTTCATGTCTAGACTTAGGTCCTATCTCCAAGGTAGCTCATAATGTATATGCAAATATTCAAAAATCTGGAATCTTTTTTAAAAATAAAGTTTATTGAGGTTTAAAATAATATATACAGTGAAGGTTTGGGAACAAGCTTGTATATAGAAAAGAGAGGTGAAAAGATAGACTGAGAAAGAAAAAAGTGCAAAAATAATATTTTAAAAAATCCTTGACTTCCGTTCCTCCTCTCCTTGGGTTCATCTTAAACCTTTTATTTAATCTTTCTTTTCCTTTTTGTAAATTCAAAGCTAGTGATTTAGTTCCAACTTCTAGACTTGATAAACCATTTTAATATATTTCTCAAATAATGACAAGCCAGTCATTTTTAAGCCTTTAACATTGTTCTTCTTTAGTAAGTATGTTAACTTGTCCATGTCCTTTATTTCCAAAATTTTATTTAGCCATGTCTCTTTAGTTGGCAAATTAAACACTTCCCAAGCGTTTAGGACTGTGTGATGTATTTTCGGATGATGTGCGCAAATCACAGTCGGGTGGCCTTTTGCAGTTGGCAGATCGTAATTTTGTCAATGTCTATTGTTTCCAAATGCCGGCTGAGATCTTTTGGCACGGCACCCAGTGTGCCCATCACCACCGCGACCACCTGTACTGGTTTCTGCCAGAGTCTTTGCAGTTCAATCTTGAGGTCACGGTAGCGGCTGAGGTTTTCCTGTTGTTTTTCGTCAATGCGATTGTCACCTGGGATGGCGACATCAATGATCCAAACCTTTTTCTTTTCCACAACTGTGATGTCTGGTGTGTTGTGTTCCAGAATTGTCAGTCTGGATTCGGAAGTCCCACAGTATCTTTGCATGCTCATATTATTATTATTATTATTATTATTATTATTATTATTATTATTCTTCCATTTTTCCTGAGCATTCCTCAGATATCCCCCAAGCTCTAAGTAAGAATTCCCCAAACCATTCTGAATTTAGTCACCAACGTAATGGTACGTATGTGAATCCCTTCTGGAGGAATTAGACCATCCTTGCCAAATTTGTGGTGCTAACATCCAGTTGTTAGTTCCAAGGAGAGTTGACTCAGTGGAATCAAGCATCAAATAATAAACCCACACTTTCACAAACTTGGTTAATTTAATCCACTTAAATATTTGGATTGAAGACATTATCTTCCCCAACGATTTCTGGGGGATTTTGGCCTTAGATGATGAGTTATTATTATTTGCTTTGGAATTAAAAAAAAAAGAAAGGGAGGGGAGAATATATATATATATGGTACAGTAGAGTCTCACTTATCCAACACTCACTTATCCAATGTTCTGGATTATCCAACGCATTTTTGTAGTCAATGTTTTCAATACATCATGATATTTTGGTGCTTAATTTATAAAATAATAACCTAATTTAATGTTTAATAGGCTTTTCCTTAATCTCTCCTTATTATCCAACATATTCGCTTATCAAACATTCTGCCGGCCCGTTTACGTTGGATAAGCGAGACTCTACTGTATATATATATATAGAAGCACCTTTAAGACTTTTATTAAAAATTCACATGAGTTTTTTTTGGATATAATCCAGATTACAGAACAGTCAATGGATTTCATGTTTAGGCTTCAGTGAAATACAGAGTGATAGGTCTGAATAATATATGTAGAAATGGGATAAAATGTAATAGGGTAAAGGTAAAGGTTTCCCCTGTTGTTAAGTCCAGTCGTGTCCGACTCTGCGGACCAAAAGGTTCCAGGTTCGAATCCGCCCGCTGTTAGCCCCAGTTTCTGCCAACCTAGCAGTTCAAAAACATGCCAATGTGAGTAGATCAATAGGTACCGCTCCAGTGGGAAGGTAACGGCGTTCCATGCAGTCGTGCCCATGGCCACATGACCTTGGAGGTGTCTATGGACAATGCCAGCTCCTTGGCTTAGAAATGGAGATGAGCACCAACCCCCAGAGTTGGAATGTAATATGATCCGGAAACATGAAAATTATGACCCTCGCCTTAAATGTTCAAAGGGTCACATAAGGTGATAAAGATCTTTCAGAACTTTACAAGAGTCCGTTAATATTGATGTGTGAAAGCAATAGCTGAATCTATACCTATCCTGTTTCCCAGACATCCCCAGAAAATAAGACCTAGTAGAGATTTTGCTGAATTGCTAAATATAAGGCCTCCCCTGAAAGTAAGACCTAGCAAAGTTTTTGTTTGGAAGCATGCCTGCTGAACAGAACACCAGAGCATGCAGGATCGGTAAATGTACGTACCATAGATTGCTGTACATGGAAATAATTGTGGTAACAAGAAATTCTTGATAGGATTCACAGTTTGTCTGGTTATGCTGGTTTGTGATGATATCTACTGTACAGTCTATATATATAAAAGAGTGATGGCATCACGGCGACCCACAAAACAACAAAACTACAGGCCCCCCAACCTCGAAATTTGACAACACAACCCATCATCCACGCCTCTAGGTTGATACAACAAAAAGAAAAGAAAAATAAAGTCCTAATTAGAGAGAGAGGAATAATTGCTTTTATCCAATTGCTGCCAGTTAGAAGGCTAAGCTCCTCCAACTTGGTCTCCTAGCAACCCAATAAAAAATAATAAAAAACACTAAAAAAATTGATATAATAAAATACTATAATAACAGAAAATAACTAAAAATAATACACGAAAATAATAAAATATAATAAATAAAAATATAACTTACAATAAAATTAATAAAAAATGCAAATAACGTCAAATAAAAATTACACAACAATTTTTAACCAATACCACCACCACTTTGCCACAGCAACGCATGGCAGGGCACAGCTAGTATATAATAAATGTTCATTTCTTTTGTTCAACAATAAAAGTGAATTCTTCTTCATGAAAAATTAAGACATCCCCTGAAAATAAGACCTAGCACATCTTTGGGAGCAAAAATTAATATAAGACACTGTCTTATTTTCGGGGAAACAAGGTAGTAACTGTGAGGATAGGAGTATCCTCCCCAATATTAGTGTCTTCCAGAGGGCAATGCTGTATAGGGATGATGGGTTTTGTAGTCTGAAACCTCCGGAGGGTGCCAGTGGGGGGAAACCAAAGCTTGAGAAACATTTGCTTTTCCCACTTCTGATGAGGAAACTTGCAAAGGTTAAAAAAAAAGAGAGGAGACTTGGGTCTCTTGACTGCTCCTCTCTTGCCATTTGCATCCACATCTTTGTGAGCATTAGCATTTTGTTCGGCAGTTAAGAGCAGTCTCTTTGGGTGACAGCAGGGAGTATCAATTATGCACCGCCACCTGCAGCGCATTAGAGGAAGCATTGCCCCAGAGAATAGTCCTCCCGTTCTAGAAATTAGCATCATATCCTTGCACGGCTCTAGATTTGTTGCTCTCCTAAGGAAGTTGATTATTTTCCACATTGATCATGTCCTTTTATCTCTTTTGCCTGTTTCAATAAGCGGTGCTCAGTGGCTCAGAGGGGTCTGCGACTCCAACATTATGTTAAGTTTTCTCGTTTGGTTAGCTTGGAAGCTCATCGTGGTTTGTGTTGACGTGGGAATGATTGTATATAGAGTTGTTTAAATGTAATTGAGTCATGGTTGTGCAATGTGTGCTGGAGATTGCATCATACACTGTGTGCTGTCTACTATGCCAGTGTGTAAAGGGTTAAAGTTGGATTGCATCAGACAGCAGAGGATGAGATAAATAGCCCTCTACTTCCTATCTCTGTCCCTTCCCGTGTGTGCCTACTAGGAGATCAGAAAAGTCAGTGGCTTGATATCTTATGGAAATTTCTACCAATAGATCCATGTTTTTAAGAGTTATTGGTATGGGAAAGCAGACAAACAACCTCAATCCCCAGTCCTTTCAACACAACATAAACACACATGGAGATACAGAATGGGAATGTGTGTTTTTTGGTTATTGTGTATATTTTATTATTGGTTTTTGTTATTGTTCTTTGATGTTTCATATTTGATCATTGCTTTGTATTTGATTTTGCTTTAAGCCGCCCCGAGTCCTCTTCGGGGGAAATGGAGGCGGGATATGAATAAACTTATTATTATTATTATTATTATTATTATTATTATTATTATTATTTTATTATGACACAGCAAACAAGATAGATATGCTGGATTTCGTATCACAAAATCACAAGTCGAACACTTCCCAATGTCTAGGACTGTGTGATATATTTTCGGATGATGCGTGCAGATCCCAGCAGGGTGGCCTTTTGCAGCTGGCAGATCGTAATTTTGTCAATGTCTATTGTTTCCAAATGCCGGCTGAGATCTTTTGGCACGGCACCCAGTGTGCCCATCACCACCGGGACCACCTGCACTGGTTTCTGCCAGAGTCTTTGAAGTTCAATCTTGAGGTCCTGAGAGCGGCTGAGTTTTTCCTGTTGTTTTTCGTCAATGCGACTGTCACCTGGGATGGCGACATCAATGATCCAAACCTTTTTCTTTTCCACAACTGTGATGTCTGGTGTGTTGTGTTCCAGAACTTTGTCAGTCTGGATTCGGAAGTCCCACAGTATCTTTGCGTGCTCATTTTCCAATACTTTTGCAGGTTTGTGATCCCACCAGTTCTTTGCTGCTGGGAGGTGGTACTTGAGGCATAAGTTCCAATGAATCATTTGGGCCACATAGTTGTGCCTGTTTGTAGTCTGTGCAATTTTCTTACAGCAGCTGAGGATATGACCAATGGTTTCGTCGGTTTCCTTGCACAGTCTACATTTTGGGTCATCAGCTGATTTTTCGATCTTGGCCTTAATTGCGTTTGTTCTGATGGCTTGCTCCTGGGCTGCAAGGATCAGGCCTTCTGTCTCCTCCTTCAGGGTCCCATTCGTGAGCCAGAGCCAGGTCTTCTCCTTATCAGCTTTTCCTTCAATTTTGTCAAGGAACTTTCCATGCAATGTTTTGTTATGCCAGCTGTCAGCTCTAGTTTGTAGTGTGGCTTTCTTGTACTGGTTTTTTGTCTGCTGTGCTTTGAGGAGTTTCTGATTTTGGACATCATCATTATTATTATTATTATTATTATTATTATTATTATTATTATTATTATTATTATTATGGGAATACTAAAAAGGGCCAAAAACTTGGCTTATCTTTGAGTATATATGGTAATCCAGTTCAATGCAGTTAAGCTACATTTTGCAACTGCATTATATGGCGGTGTAGATGGGGCTTCAGTCCATCCTTCCTCTTTTTTCTGCTTTGCACTGTACCATATATGATTCTGTAAAGATGGAAAAATGGATGGATAGGCAGATGGACAGACATTATTGTGATAATGTTCATGGTCTTAGCTGACAACCCACCAACCACAGGATGCCCACTCCAACCTCTTTTAAAACCTTTTGCACACAAAGGTTCTGTGCCAGACAGAGATGGCATCCTTGCTGAGTGTCGCCAGGAAAATCTTCTCTTAAAGTTGAAAGTTCAGCAATTACTGTCTTTGAGTAAAACAGTGCTGATGGATTAGGGGCAGGGCTGCTCAGCAAAGAGGAATCTGAACCCGAATAAGCGGCTAGCCAGCTGTTGAGAGGGCAAGGCAAGTCAGTAGGTTGATTGGAGCAATCCATCATGCCTCTCCACCTAGCCGTTCCTGATTTGTCTCCTCATTGGCACAGCTAGTAACTTACAGCCCAAGCAAAGCTTTGGTTACTATAAAATCTGTCTCTCTGTGTTCATAGAGATCTGGGTGTGGGCATGATTGCAGTAATAGTAGCATGTGAGTAGTGAATTTTGTAATTTAGGCATGGGCATGTAGGGTCATTAAAGTCTTTGCAAAACATGGACATAGATTGTAGAATGAATGCAGCTTGGCACAACTTCAACTGCCAAGGCTCGATGCTATGAAATCCTGAGATTTGTAGTTTTACAAGATTTACTTAGCCTTCTATGCCAGAGAGTTCATGCATCAACAGACTACAAATGCCAGGCTTCCATAGGATTAAGCCAGTGCAATTAAAGTGATGTTAAATTGCATTAATTTTGCACTGTCGGGATAGTGTCACATTGTGTGGCAGGAAAATGACACCTGCCGGTACCACAATTTTATTTGCGGAATGCAATTGTAACGGATGCCATCTTCAGCCTGTGAAGCGATAAAAACCACAGACCATATGTATTCATTTCAGCAATCCTGAGGTTTGAGGGAAGAGTAGCTAGAAATTTTAAATTGGAACCTCCTCGCCTTTCTGATGTATCGGTTTTTGGAACTGAAGCGACATCTCTTTCCAGCACTTTGGATGTAAGGGAGATTTTCTGGATCTGCTGATTTAAGACTTTAACACTACAGGGATTCAGCCTAGAGGATAGCATCTAATCCCATCATCCCCTTAAAGATGCTGACAACAAAGTGTCCTAAACTGTCACTTCGGATGTCACTTTTGTTTCTAATGGTTGAAATTTGGAGACACTGAAATGTTTTGGTAAATTGCTAATTAGTTTCTGTTTGCTGATCACTGTCATAACACACATGAATAAACACACTGTTGTTGTCCTGAAGTCTGCTGCTAACCTTATCTGTGGCGCATGCTGGTTAGCAGCCAGCTGCAATAATTCACTCTGACCAAGAGGTCATAAGTTTGAGGCCAGCCCATGTCGGGGTGAGCACCCGACAATTAAAATTAAAAAAATAATAGCCCCTGCTCGTTGTTGACCTAAGCAACCCAAAAGATAGTTGCATCTATCAAGCAGGAAATTTAGGTACCACTTATATGTGGGGAGGCTAATTTACGACACCATAAAAATCACCCAGCCGCCATTAGAATGAGGAAGTTACCGTCACAGTGGATAATGAAGCAGCTGCTCCCCCTGTGACTGGAATCAAGCATACCCTCAGGAAGCTGGAAGCTGGAGAAGGTTTAAATTGCCTCTGCGTCTGTCTCTGTCCCTGTTCTGTTATATGGCATTGAATCTTGGCCTTATATGTGTACAATGTGATCTGCCCTGAGTCCCCTTCGGGGTGAGAAGGGTGGAATATAAATACTGTAAATAAGTAATAAATAAATATCCTACCATTGGAATATCCTTATTAAATTAGATAGTTTTGTGTGGTCTATTCTAACTAGGACTAACAAATACGATCCAGACACAAATACACACACACACACACCCAACCTCCCATGGTTACTGTTTTGTGTTTAAAGCAAAGCTTAGAACAGGGGTCCTCAAACTTTTTAAGTGGAGGGCCGGTTCATGGTCCCTCAGACTGTTGGGAGGCCGGACTTTGATGAAATAGTCCAAAATTAAGATTGTTGTTGTAATGTGCCTTCAAGTTGTTTCAGACTTAGGTCAACCCTAAGTCTAAAGTCGAGGACAGGGGCCAGGTCAATAACCTTGGAGGGCCGCATCCAGCTCACAGGCCTTACTTTGGGAAACCCGACTACATGTTCAGACAAGTAATGCTTGGAAGGGACTGAAAACAGAACTTTGAAAAGTATCAGCCAGTATATGTGTCTGTATGTGCATGTATGTGTACACAACACTTTGGGTGAATCAGACACTCTCAGCCTCTGAAAACATATTGATATGTTTATCATAGGACCTCATCAGACACAAGCCCCCACCCCCTTGACTTCCAGATGTGTTTTGTCTAGGAACTGTATTAGAAATATTGAGAAATAGAATGGGAGACAATGAGAAATCATCTTCTGAGCTGATGATGTGCTTGAAACAGTAGAAAACGCTTCAAAACACTGTCATCTGTCAGATTTGCCTGTGCCGATTCGTTTCAATGATGTTAAGGAATGGGCGTTCCTATGGACGGTCTCCTCCTGAGCATTGATGCTCCCGTTCTTTTCCCAAGTCCTTCTGTATGAGCTTGGAACAGTCATTTTTGAAAACTTTGTTTAATGTTGTACTAAGATACAACACAATTGTAAGATATCACCACTTTGATATGCCGTAGCTGCATTTCTCCTCTCAGTAGTGAACGTTGCTTTAATAACTACAGAAGAGAAAATGTATAAATTGGGGAATTTGGGTTCTGGGTGCCTATAGACTACTCCAGAGTTGAAACCTAATATCTCTGATGGAAGTGATTTGCAAAAGTAGATGCCTCATTTCGTTCATGGAATTTTGAATAACAACACAGCTGGGGATGGGGCAAGAAACACAGGACACGAGCAGAGCTTGTTGCTTGTTGACACATGGAGACTTCATGAAGTTTTCTTGGCGATCTAAATAAATGCATATATGTATCCTGAATTCTAGTCCCATAAAGTTTTCTCTCCCTTTTTTTGCTCTTTGAGCTACTTAGTTGTATAATATATTTTATTTATGGTTGTATTTCTGACATTTACAATATTTCCTCCTCCTGAGAACTCAAGGTGGCAAACGTCGCAGCCTTCTTCCTATTATGCCCCCATTTATGGTTTCAGTGCGCGGCGACCCACCATGTAATCCTTTGATTAAGGGCAGTATACAAATTATTTAAATGGCTAAATGCATAAAAGCATTAATGTCATTGTTAGCCTGCTTGAAAACAGCAGTTCGTCTCTCTGCGCCCTCCCAGGCACTTTGATACTCTCTGAGAATATTAAATCCAACTTTTCGAGCACCGTTCTGAGCAGAATTGAGGGAATAATCACTTGCTTTCATTAGTTTGGGTGGTTGGAGGTCGGCTTCCTGAAACCTGCGAGTTAAAACCATGGGTTTTTAGATAAATAAAATCATCAAAGTCTATCTTAAGCTTCTTATCTAATCTCTTTCTGCAAGGAGCTCGGATCGACCACATCAAAAGAGCAGGATGGAAGCACTGAAAGTGTTTTAGCAAATAAAGGAGGACATCTCTCTCAAGAACAAAAGAACAGCTTTGCTGGATGATGCCAAAGACCTATCCAGTTGATTGTTCTTGTCCTTATTGTGCCCAACCATTTGCCAATGGGAAGCCCATAAGGAGGATGTGAAAGCAATAGCTCCATCTACTTGTGCATCCCAGCAGCTGAATATATAGATGTCAGAAGTTAACCATCCACCCTGGTTGAATTTAGACAAGACAGAGGTCCTCCTGGTCCCTCGCAAGGCTGAACCGTGTATAGGGTTACAGCCTGTGCTGGATGGGGTAACACTTCTGTTACACCCCAAAGTTGTGAGGGCACCTTGAAAACCACACTGGAGCCAGGATCATAAGCAAAGCGGTTTATTGAAGGATATATATATGCAAGCAAATAGCATTTAAAGTCAATAGAGTGAATAGTCCATAATATAATGTCCTTAACTGTTCAGAAGCAAGTCCAATAAAGTCTTTCAGTATTGTAATCCACAAACAGCACTCATTAGTTCCACCAAGAAGCCAGAGTCAGCCAGAAGTTGCAAGGAACAGGAACAAGACACTGGAAATCCACAAACTGTACTCCACATGGAAAGCAACCACCAAGGAATCGTAGAACCGAGGTTAGCAAGGCAAGGTATACTCGAGAGTCACAGGGCACGAACTCGGCTTGGAAGTCATGAAACAAGGCACGGGAACAAGGCAAGGAGCAAGGTACTGGAACATAGATTCCTCTTCCATGGATGGCAAAGTTGGCACTGCAATGAGAACAGGATGCGAGGCACCTTTAAGGAGTTCTCAAGGCTACAAGGCAATGAGAGTTAGGACACGCAGAAACTTCACATGGGAAAGTTACTCATTAGTGTGCCTGAGAGCCAAGCGCTGACTTCGTCTCACGCCCTCCCTTCAACTCCTTTCCTTTGCGAAAGACTCCGATCAAAAGCAACAACATTGGCGAAACCAACCTTGACCGAACATCAGAATGTTCTCCAATTAACGGATCCTCTGTAAGCACAACTTCAGGCACCTGCAAGGCCATTGGGCTTTGGTCCAAGTCCTGGATAGGCCCGAAATCCGATTCAGACTCTGATTCAAACTCCATCTCCTGGGGAAGGGCAGATTGTGACGGCTGAGCTACAACAGCTCCCCTTGAAGGCACAGGTTTGCAGCTTGGAAGTCCTCCTGGACTCATAGCTGAGCCTAGAACTCCAAGTTGTGGCAGTGGCTAGGGGGACTTTCGCACAATTAAAACTTGTGCGCCAGTTATGCCCATACCTTAGGAAGTCAGACTTGGCCACAGTGGTCCATGCTCTTGTTACATCCAGGATAGACTACTGCAACACACTCTATGTGGGGTTGCCTTTGAAGACTGTCCGGAAGATATAAATAGTCCAACAAGAGGCAGCCACGTTAATAACTGGGGTGTCATATAGGGAGGACACAACTCCATGTTATGCCAGCTTTACTGGCTGTCTGCTTGCTACGGAAATGATAGATTTTAGAAAAGATCTGCAACAAGATATATTCCAAAAGAAGAACAATTCCTATAATTTGATACTCAGCTGGAACTAGATTGCCACTAGGATTCGTTGAGACCAACGTACATGGATCTGACAGATCTTCAAGTCCTTGTTTGTTCTTCATGACTCTCACAATCCACAGCGGCTTGATGGCAGCATCTTTAACCTTCTGGAACAAAATAAATAAATACCATAAAATGCAGCAAAAGGGTGCCTGCCTTCTGCTATCTACCCAATGCCTGCTGAGCAAATAAGCATCCCTAGTTTGTTTGCTGACTTTAAGCAGAGCTGATGGGTTTATGAGCCGGCTTGGCGGTTGAGCACAGATTCAGCAAGCCAGCTGAAGGAGGTTGAGAACATTTGTAATGCTGTTTTGCAAAGCGTATCAAATATGCATTATCTCATTAAAATGGCCTGGCTTATTATAACGTGAAAGAGTTGCTTTGAGTGTGCCTCGTACCACATTTGTGCATGTATGTGTGTGTGTGTGTGTGTGTGTGTGTGTGTGTTTATCCCCGGCTGTTGGCAGTCCCTTTGAGAAGTTGCAACTATCAATTTAAAACTGAGCTCATCAAATGAGAAGAAATGTGCACAAATGCTTATTATTCTGCCAGTATTATAAATGGATTTTTTTTTAAATTAAAGATCGAGAAACAAAGTGGGGAGAGGGGATGTTCTGGAAAGGGGCAGCTGGTTTATGGTGATTTCAAGCTGGTTCTGACACAATAATCTGACTGTGATGATTTCCACAGTAAAAAAATAATAATCCAGAAATCAAAAATTGGCACTCCGTATCTGGGATATTTAGCTACCTCTCCCTCATATTTACAGTAATGCCCAAACTCCTACATAAGAATAATATACATATCTACATGTGAATTCATGTGTCTCTGACATTCAATTTCAGCATTACCCAATTCCTTCCACAACCAAAAATAATTGTGGTTTTGTTGTTAAATGCCGAGAAAGATAACAAGGCTGTATTTTTATGTATTGTAACCTAGAATTGTCATCGTTGGGAAAGGCTAATTTTCAGGTAGAGAAGACTTAAACTCAAGAGGAAGGATTTTATTCATTTGTTTTAAAGATAGATATAATAAATCATAGACCTGGAATGGACTCTATGGGTCATTAGATCCCTGTTCAATGCAGGAACTCCAGCATGTCATCTCTCAGTCTTCAAATCCTCAAATCCCTCAACTTTTCCTCCTTTTGTTTTGTTCTCCAAACCGCTATCATCCTTGACACTCTTCTCTGAACTTGTCCACATCCTTTTTAAAAAATATGGAACCTGAGACTGAACACAATGTTCCAGATGAAGTGTAATTGCTAACACAAATTATAGTGTGACTGTGTGTTGAGCGTTGGACACTAGAGACCATGGAAGCCCACTTTGAATGAATCATGACATATTTTGCACCTTGACCCAGATCATTGGGATTTTAAGATTTTATTTTGTATGTGACTTTTATGACTGTTTTTGTCATTTTTTGATGTTTTATTGTTGATTGATTTGTTTTTACTGTTTGCTTTTGTTTTTATATTGTTGTTCCGGGCTTGGACCCATGTAAGCCGCCCCAAGTCCCTTCAGGGAGATGGGGCGGGGTATAAGAATAAAGTTGTTGTTATTAATATTATTATTATTATTATTATTATTATTATTATTATTATTATTATTATTATTATGACACAGCAAACAAGATAGACATGCTGGATTTCATATCACAAAATCACAAGTCAAACACTTCCCAAGTGTCTAGGACTGTGTGATGTATTTTCGGATGATGCATTCAGATCCTAGTAGGGTGGCCTTTTGAAGTTGGCAGATCGTAATTTTGTCAATGTCTATTGTTTCCAAATGCTGGCTGAGATCTTTTGGCACGGCACCCAATGTGCCCATCACCACCGGGACCACCTGCACTGGTTTCTGCCAGAGTCTTTGAAGTTCAATCTTGAGGTCCTGATAGCGGCTGAGTTTTTCATGTTGTTTTTCGTCAATGCGACTGTCACCTGGGATGGCGACATCAATGATCCAAACCTTGTTCTTTTCCACAACTGTGAAGTCTGGTGTGTTGTGTTCCAGAACTTTGTCAGTCTGGATTCGGAAGTCCCACAGTATCTTTGCGTGCTCATTTTCCAATACTTTTGCAGGTTTGTGATCCCATTAGTTCTTTACTGCTGGGAGGTGGTACTTGAGGCATAGGTTCCAATGAATCATTTGGGCCACATAGTTGTGCCTCTGTTTGTAGTCTGTCTGTGCAATTTTCTTATAGCAGCTAAGGATATGATCAATGGTTTCATCGGTTTCTTTGCACAGTCTGCATTTTGGGCCATCAGCTGATTTTTCGATCTTGGCCTTAATTGCCTTTGTCCTGATGGCTTGCTCCTGGGCTGCAAGGATGATGATGATGATGATGATTATTATTATTATTATTATTCATGCATTTTAAGTCTCCCCAAAAACTTGATAAATCTTAGCCATAAATCGGAAACAATTTGAAGCGACACAACAGTACGTATCTGATCGACACAGAAATGTTGACTCTACTAATTCAAGCAAATTCAACTTTTTGCCTCCTTTGCTGAAGCATCACACTGTGGTCTAAGGCCTGTCCATTGATATCCACTCAAGAGAAAAGGGTTTCTGTTAGCAATGTATTTATCCTAGCTTTCTAAAAAAAACACTTCAGAAAAATTGGTGTTCACAATGCAAAGGCTAGGAAAACTCCTTGATGAACACATCTCCGAAATGCCATTGTGCGGCACGTACAGCAAAGTTAACAGGCTTTTGCTGGCACCTTCTCTTTTGACAGCACTCGAACACACAAAAGTGACATGGCACCACAATGCAAGTCAAATTAGTTCTTGGTTTCTTTTTATCTTCCGGCCCATGTTCTTATTTTCACTTGATCCTCCTACTTTCTTTGCTCTAATAGTTTTGTGTTAATGGAGGCAGCTTGTACAAGAAGATAACCTGTGGCAAGGAAAGGATCTGGTGCTGTTTCTGAAGAGCACATGTTGTCAGCTTCAGTGACATGCATCCCTCCTTTCAAGGAAGGGGTTATTTGTTTATTTATTCTCATTTAGGGCATCCCTTCTCTTGCATTCTAATAGGACTCTCGCAAGTGATATTCATGCGAAGAATGAGAAGATTATTTACACTTCATTCTCATATTATCCATGAAGTCCTGATGCCGTAGCCCCAGAGTCGGAGTTCCCTCATTGAAGAGATGCGTCCATGGACTCTGAAATGGAGGCTGAGAGAGGCAAGGAATTCTGACAAGTGCCAACTTCAAGTGACCACACTCATGAAAAGTCAGCATTGTGATGTGGCAGCTAAAAAAGTCAATGAGATTCAAAGCTGCATCAATAGGAGCATGATGTTTGGATCGATAGTCCCACCTTATTCTGCCTCACTTGGAGCACAGTGTTCAGTTCTAGGCACAATTCACAGAAAGATATTGACAACCTAGAACAGGGGTCCCCAAACTTTTAAAGCAGAGGGCTGGTCCACAATCTTTCAGACTGCGGAGCGGCCGAATTATCTTTTGGAAAAAAAACCCGAACAAATTCCTATGCACACTGCACATGTCTTATTTGTAGTGCAAAACAACAACAACAATGAAAGAACAATACAATATTTAAAAATGAAAACAACTGTAACCAACATAAACCTATCAGGACTTCAATGGGAAGTGTGGGCCTGCTTCTGGCCAATGAGATAGTCAAGTTAATTAGGATTGTTGTTGTTGTTGTGTGCCTTCAAATCATTTCAGACTTTGGGCGAGCCTAAGTCTAAAATTATTTATTTATTCATCTACTACATTTATTTATTACATTTATATCCCGCCCTTCTCACCCCGAAGGGGACTCAGAGCAGCTGTATGTACATAGAATAAATTATATTATTAGCATTGCACAATATTAGCATTATACATTACTATATTGAACTATACTACTATATTGTAATATTATATGTTACAGTAGAGTCTTACTTATCCAAGCTAAAAGGGCCAGCAGAAGCTTGGATAAGCGAATATCTTGGATAATAAGGAGGGATTAAGGAAAAGCCTATTAAACATCAAATTAGGTTATGCTTTTACAAATTAAGCACCAAAACATCATGTTATACAACAAATTTGACAGAAAAAGTAGTTCAATGTGCAGTAATGTTATGTTGTAATTACTATATTTACGAATTTAGCACCAAAATATCATGATATATTGAAAACATTGACTACAAAAATGGCTTGGATTATCCAGAGGCTTGGATAAGCGAGGCTTGGATAAGTGAGACTCTACTGTATATAACATATAAATATTATTATATGGTATTATTATTTGTATTATATTGTATAACATTATAATATTATTATCAGTATTATATGTAAATACAATATATTATATTATTAAAAATGATATAAAAAGATTATATTATAAAACTGAGGGCGGGAGCCAGGTAAATGACCTTGGAGGGCCACATCCGGCCCCCGGGCCTTAGTTTGGGGACCCCTGACCAAGAACATGTCCATAGAAGGACAACCCAAATGGTCAAAGGACTGGATGCCAAGCCCTCTGAAGTAGCTGCTTATGTTTAATTTGGAGAAGAGAAGGTTGAGAAGGAATATGATATGTTTCATTATTGGAAAGGATGTCCTATTGAGGAGACACACTTGTTTTCTTCTACTCTAAAGACTAGAACTGTTGCACCTCAGGTTAGCTTCTCCTTGCTAAATACACCAGGCTGCACACAGGTTGACGTCTTTTGTAGTTTATTAGAAAATAGGAAATAAATAGTTCTTAAAAAGCAAAAGTAAAGTTCCAAAAGATTGTTGCAAAACCAAGGCTATCAAGAATAATCCAAGAAAACATTAGACATAAAACAAGGTTCCATTAATGCATGACATGAATACACAAAGGCTGCAAGATAATCCGGAAAAGCAAGAGTTTACTTCTCGACTCAAATGAGAAGTTGCTTTGACAAAGGTTCCTCTCTCAGCACACTCTTTTAATACCCTTTGCAAAGCATGAATGCATTTCTTTGGCCTCTGACCTACCTCTTGTTTGCTATTCTAACACTCCTGCAAATCCTGAATTCCAAATGGCCAGCTCGATCCAAAGATTCCGTTTCTTCCAACTCTATCATTCTATAACATTAGAAAGAACTTCCCAATGGTAAGATCTGTTCAGCGGTGGAACATGTTGCCTTGGAGCATAGTGGAGTCTCCTTCTCCGGAGGTTTTAAAACAGAGCCTGAATTGTCCTCTGTCAGGAGGGCTTGGATTGTGCTTTCCTGCATATTAATGGGTTGAACTGGATGACCATGAGAGATTAAATTTTTTATATTCGAGTAGTCGTTCTTGGATTTCCCTAAATAGTCTATCAAAATTTAATGTTTTTAACTCTGAATAATTAGTGTGTATTGTTACTCCTAAATACTTAATTTTGCTTCTAATCTTAACCTTAAATTGATCCATTATTTTCTCTCTGACCTTTCCCTCCAGGTTTATTGTCATTACCTCCATTTTCTTCCAAGTTATTTTTCCAAACTCTTTTAAAGGCAGGTTTATCCGGTCTAGTGCCCTATCTGGATTCCTAATTGTCAAAAGTGTATCATCCACAAACAAGCCAATTTTAATTTTGTTTTGGCTTCTTCCAACTCTACTATTCTATAGGTCCAAGCTCAAAAGGGTTTCAGTTTGCCACCCTCATTCCTGCTAGAGATTATCACAACCCAGACTCCAATCCAGGACATCAAGAGAGATATTTACACCATCCCACTGAAGTTAATAGCTTCTGAATAGATATAACTCTGTTAATTTCAAGAGGTTTCTTCCAACAGAGCAAACCATCCAAAGCAACGTACAATTGACATCTCACAAGGAGGTTCTGGATGCTATGAGATGCTGTCTTTCCCTTTGTTAAGATAGCAGTCCTGCCTCAAATCTCTGTTCTGGCAAGATTTCTTGCTATCCTTAGTGTCAGAAGAAAGCATTATATTTCATCCCTGATGACCTGTCAAAACATTGCTGTGCCCTACCTTGTTGGTGCGTTGGTGCTCTCCATGTGCTGCCTGCATTAAATCTCCTTTTCCTTTGCAGAAGGAGGCAATGCAAATAAATCTGACCTCAGTCTGCCCTACACATTTGCAGGTTTAGCTTTAACTGTGTGGTTTTCAAAGCCTTGCTCAGAGCTGCAAGAACATTTTTGAAATTGCTTATTGCTTCCCTTGGAAAGTATTGCATCCCATTCCCTTGATGTGGGTTCACACAAAAAGAGCTGCTTTAGGCTTTGGGTGTTGTGTGCCTTTGAGTTGTTTCTGACTTATGATAAACCTAATATGGAACTATTACTGTATATACTCGAGTATAAGCCTAGTTTTTCAGCCCTTTTTTAGGACTGAAAAAGCCCCGCTCGGCTTATACTCGGGTGAGGGTCCTGGCTGGCTTATATTTGGGTCAGCTTACACTCGAGAATATATGGTACATTTATTATTTTTCTCTATTATTATTGGTATTATTACATTTATTAATTTTCTCTATTATTGTTGCTACTACAGTAGAGTCTCACTTATCCAACACTCGCTTATCCAACGTTCTGGATTATCCAATGCATTTTTGTAGTCAATGTTTTAAATATATTGTGATATTTTGGTGCTAAATTCGTAAATATACTAATTACTACATAGCATTACTGCCTATTGAACTACTTTTTCTGTAAAATGTGTTGTATAACATGATGTTCTGGTGCTTAATTTGTAAAATCATAACCTAATTGGATGTTTAATAGGATTTTCCTTAATCTCTCCTTATTATCCAACATATTCGCTTATCCAATGTTCTGTTGGCCCGTTTACGTTGGATAAGTGAGACTCTACTGTATTACATTTATTTTACTCTATTTTTATTATTATTAATATATTTATTATTTCACTCTGATATTATTCTTATTACATTTCTTATTTTACTCTATTTATTATTACATGTATTATTTTCCTATATTTATTATTATTATTACATGTATTATTTTACTCTATCAATATTAAAAGGATACATACGCACATTTACATTGAAGAAGATGAGAATAATGATTTGATCAGAGTTGGACAGTCTTATCTTAAAATTGAGCTTTATGTAAATATTCAAAAACATTTAACCTACTGATGCCTCAATTAATGTAATTTTATTGGTATCTATTTTTATTTCTGAAATTTACCACCCTTGGCTTATACTGGAGTCAAATATTTTCCCAGTTTTTTTTGTGGTAAAATTAGGTGCCTCGGCTTATATTCGAGTCAGCTTATACTCAAGTATATATGGTACTTCAGCTGGAGTTCCTGCATTGAACAGGGATCTAATGACCCATAGGGTCCATTCCAGGTCTATGATTCATTATATCTATCTTTATATACGGTAATTTGTTTTCTTGGAAGCTATGATGGGAGTGAGTTTATGTTTCCTTCCATCAGAGGCTGAGATAATGTGACCTGCGGGTTTTCCATGGTCGAGTGTGAATATGAACCTTTGCATTCAAAGTTGTAGCCCAACATTCAAGCCAGTGCATTGTACAGACCTTGATTTTTTAAAATGTCTATGTTGTTGTTCCTAGAATATCTCCTATATATGCAAAAAAGGGACCCTATCATTTGGAACTATTCTAGATGCCAACGCCATTAATCCTTGCTGTCTCACGATGGCTGAGACTGAGTTTTGTTTTGTTTGTCTTGTCACAATTTCTGCAATTTGCACTGGAAAATACGTCACCAAAAAAGAGAAAGAAACCACCTTCCTGTCTCTGTGAGTGTCATTTTCCCTTTGTGAAGCTAAATAAATGCAGCGGACACATGCAGACAAAGTGATGGATTGCAGGGACTGAACCGTCCCAGCTATTGCCTGCGATTTTACTATAAGGCAGCAATTATTCCATTTTCCAACACTGCCCTTTTTCGCAAACAAACAAAAATACTCACAGAAAATCACAAATGTCAATACCCCAGTTGTTCACACTGAGGGCATATAGCAATAGGTACCGTATATACTCGAGTATAAGCCGACCCGAATATAAGCCGAGGCACCTAATTTTACCACAAAAAAACTGGGAAAACATTGACTCCAGTATAAGCCGAGATACCAATAAAATTACATTAATTGAGCCATCAGTAGTTTAAATGTTTTTGAAATCTTTACATCAAACTGTAATTTAAGGTACATAAAGATTGCAAAAGCTTAGAAGGGGTTAATGCTTATATATCTGTAGGAGGGTTTAACAAATATTTCAGGGGAAAATAAGCTGAGAGTGATAAATTTCAGAAATAAAAACAGATACCAATAAAATTACATCCATTGAGCTTTATGTAAATATTCAAAAACATTTAACCTACTGATGCCTCAATTCATGTAATTTTATTCGTATCTATTTTTATTTCTGAAATTTACCACTCTCGGCTTATACTGGAGTCAATGTTTTCCCAGGTTTTTTGTGGTAAAATTAGGTGCCTCGGCTTATATTCGGGTCGGCTTATACTCAAATATATACGGTAATATTATTGGTATCTCGGCTTATACTGGAGTCAATGTTTTCCCAGGTTTTTTGTGGTAAAATTAGGTGCCTCGGCTTATATTCGGGTCGGCTTATACTCAAATATATACGGTAATATTATTGGTATCTCGGCTTATACTGGAGTCAATGTTTTCCCAGTTTTTTTGTGGTAAAATTAGGTGCCTCGGCTTATATTCGGGTCGGCTTATACTCGAGTATATACAGTAATTTTATTGGTATCTCGGCTTATACTGGAGTCAATGTTTTCCCAGTTTTTTTGTGGTAAGATTAGGTGCCTCGGCTTATATTTGGGTCGGCTTATACTCGAGTATATACAGTAAATCAAGAGATAATCTTCCAAACATTGCCAGTCAATTGCTGCAATGCTGTCTCTTAATGTATTTCTTATTGAGTATTTTCCAATTGCCATATCTCCCCACCTCCTTTAATGGAACACTATTACTTCTGGTCAGAATGGCTTATGACAATTAGCCTAAGCATTTGGCTCTTGGTCTTGTTTTGTAAGGGCACAATGTTCCACCATTTCTATGCTTCTGTTCTGAATAAATTGAAGGACAAACCTGCAAATAATTTTCTGTGCCAGCAGGCTGGCCGTCGCATGCAGCTCCGGTTGCTGTGACTATATTACAGTGTGACGTTCTCTTTAAAGTCCCATTATCACCTGATTCAGGCAAAAGTGGCACAAATAATTCGTTTTTTCCTCTTACTGAGTTAGTGGTGAGAGTAAAAGAAGCAACAGATTATGGGGAAAAGGTGAAGAGGACAAAACTAGGATCATTGTTGGGCAGTACATCTTCCTTAAACAGGACTGGATAACTGCAAAATTATTTATTACTAGCTGTGCCTGGCCACGCGTTGCTGTGGCTAGGACTTAATTTTTCTTTTCTTTTTGTTGTATGAACGTAGAGGCATGGATGAGAGGTTGTGCTGTCAATTTTCGAGGTTGTGAGGCGTTTAGTTTAGTTGTTTTGTCCGGTGCCGTAATTCCATTACCCTTTTATATATATAGATTTATTTACAGTATTTATATTCCGCCCTTCTCACCCCGAAGGGGACTCAGGGTGTACATATGTGTACAATGAACACATATATGGCAAACATTCAATACCAACAGGCAAACAACATATATAGACAGACACAGAGGCATTTAACATTTTTTTCCAGCTTCACGATTCCGGCCACAGGGGGAGCTGTTGCTTCACTGTCCACTAGTGGCTGTACTTCCTCATTCCTTTCCTCGTGTTTTGCTGGCAGTTTTATGATGTTGTAAATTAGTTAAATTAGCCTCCCGCATAAAGCGTACCTAAATTTTCCTACTTGACAGATGCAACTGTCTTTCGGGGCTGCATAGGTCAACAGCAAGCGGGGCTATTTAATGGTCGGGGGCTTAACCCGACCCGGGCTTCGAACTCATGACTTCTCGGTCAGTAGTGATTTATTGCAGCTGGTTACTAGCCAGCTGCGCCACAGCCTGCATATTGACAAATGTCAATATTTATTTATTTATTTATTTATTTACAGTATTTATATTCCGCCCTTCTCACCCCGAAGGGGACTCAGGACGGATCACATTATGTACATATAAAGCAAACATTCAATGCCCATAAACACATTGAACCGAGACAGACAGACAGACAGACAGACAGACGCAGAGGCAATTTAACCTTATCCTGAGGGAATGTTCGATTCTGGCCACGGGGGGAGCCGCTGCTTCATCATCCACTCTGATGGCACTTCCTCATTCCAACGTCGTAAATTAGTTAAACTTGCCTCCCCACTTTTATAAGTGGTACCTTATTTCCTACTTGATAGATGCAACTATCTTTCGGGTTGCTAGGTCAGCAACGAGCAGGGACTATATTTTATTTTTAATTGACGGGTGCTCACCCCACCACGGGAACAACCCCAGTTCACACTGAGGGCATATAGCAATAGGTACCGTATATACTTGAGTATAAGCCGACCCAAATATAAGCCGAGGCACCTAATTTTGCCACAAAAAAACCTGGGAAAACATTGACTCCAGTATAAGCCGAGGGTGGTAAATTTCAGAAATAAAAACAGATACCAATAAAATCACATCAATTGAGCTTTATGTAAATATTCAAAAACATTTACCCTACTGATGCCTCAATTAATGTAATTTTATTGGTATCTATTTTTATTTCTGAAATGTACCACCCTCAGCTTATACTGGAGTCAATGTTTTCCCAGGTTTTTTTGTGGTAAAATTAGGTGCCTCGGCTTATATTCGGGTGGTTACTAGCCAGCTGCGCCACAGCCCGGCCCAAATACGTCACATCTGTTTGTAACTTCCAGATTTCTCAAAACAATTTACCAATAAAAAGGTAAAGGTAAAGATTTCAATGAACTTTTGCCTTGGAAACTGTGGCTTCCAGGTAAGAAGCCAGCATGTCAAACCAACATCAAACAATGGCTTAAGATCCTGGCTTGCTGTGCTTGATTTGGATGAAATGGGAAATGATGGTTTGCTGAAGAGCTCCGGATGGAAGACAGAGCATACAAAGTTCTTGCGGACACTTTGGCTTATTCTTCTGTGCAATTTCAGGCCAATAAAAACAGCTGTCAGCCTTCTCCGAACAAAGCTTAGCTCATCCCTTTAAAAACTCTTGTAGCTCCAACAGAGAAATGAGCAAGCAGACAGATGGATACAGACAGACAGATTGACCTAGTTTTCAGAGATGCTGCGAACTGGTACAACTGAAGAAGGAGCTGCAGATTGCCGGCATTACATTAATTCTAGGAATCACAGATATTCAGTCCATTTCAGCTGTTCTTTCCCAATGGAAATCTTGCTGTGAATCTGGTTTTTTTTTTTTTATTAAACCTATATATATCTGCATCTATAAATAGATACAGATAGTGTTAACATGTTTACAGGAAGGATTTCTTCATGAAGAAATAACTTATGTTCGAAATGGACTAAAAATAAACATATAGAAGTCAACAAGCATGTTTACATTCGACATAGCTTTTCCTGAAATATTTCTTGAAGACGCTTGGTGGGAATCATAACAAAGGTTTAGTCTATAATGTGTTGTTTAAAGCTTTCAGGGTTGTTGTGTGTTTTCCGGGCTGTATGGCCATGTTACAGAAGCCTGACATTTCACCCACATCTATGACAGGCATCCTCAGAGGTGGGTGAAACATCAGGAGAGAATGCTTCTGGAACATGGTCCCCATGTGAGCCACCCCGAGTCCCTTCGGGGAGATGGGGCAGGATATAAGAATAAAGTTGTTGTTATTATTATTATTACTTTATTATGACACAGCAAACAAGATCAATATGCTGGATTTCGTATCACAGAATCATAATTTGAACACTTCCCAAACGTTAAGGACTGTGTAATGTATTTTCGGATGATGCGCGCAGATCCCAGCAGGGTGGCCTTTTGCAGTTGGCAGATCGTAATTTTGTCAATGTCTATTGTTTCCAAATGCCAGCTGAGATCTTTTGGCAAAGCACCCAGTGTGCCCATCACCACCGGGACCACCTGCACTGGTTTCTGCCAAAGTCTTTGAAGTTCAATCTTGAGGTCCTGGTAGCGGCTGAGTTTTTCCTGTTGTTTTTCGTCAATGCGACTGTTACCTGGGATGGCAACATCAATGATCCAAACCTTTTTCTTTTCCACAACTGTGAGGTCTGGTGTGTTGTGTTCCAGAACTTTGTCAGTCTGGATTCGGAAGTCCCACAGTATCTTTGCATGTTCATTTTCCAATAGTTTTGCAGGTTTGTGATCCCACCAGTTCTTTGCTACTGGAAGGTGATACTTCAGGCATAAGTTCCAATGAATCATTTGGCCCACGTAGTTGTGCCTCTGTTTGTAGTCTGTCTGTGCAATTTTCTTACAGCAGCTGAGGAGATGATCAATGGTTTCATCGGTTTCCTTGCACAGTCTGCATTTTGGGTCATCAGCTGATTTTTCGATCTTGGCCTGAATTGCCTTTGTTCTGATGTCTTGCTCCTGGGCTGCAAGGGTCAGGCCTTCTGTCTCCTTCTTCAGGGTCCCATTTGTGAGCCAGAGCCAGGTCTTCTCCTTATCAGCTTCTTCTTCTTCTTCTTCTTCTTCTTATTATTATTATTATTATTATTATTATTATTATTATTATTATTATCTTCTGCATGAAGCCAAGGGGAACCCTCCAATAATAATAAATTATCCTCAAACTCTGAAAATTGTGCACATGAAAACACGCTCGCAGACTCACCAAATACCACCCAATATGCTTTATGTCAGTGGTTCCCAACCTGTGTTCTTATAAATGAAAGATTTTCATGAGATATGTTTTGTCTTCCTACATTGTTTTATTACAATTGATGTCTGTGTCTTTATCTCTTATGACGAGTAGGGTCAACCTCTGGTTTTCTAGCAAAACTGAATTCCTGTGTTGCAAAATGATGTATGTCTAAATAGTTTGTCACCAACATGAAATGTTTGGAAAGCTCTGCCATAAGTCAAATAAGGAATGGACTTGTGTGTTGTCTTCCTTTGGCTACATTGAACCTGTCAAACTGGATGATTCCACCTCTTGAATGTTTTAAATATATCGAAAAGAAGAGGTTGGGAGTACCACGAGACTTTTTCAGCCTTCCTGTAACACATGTTGGTGTTTGCCTTTCAGCTGACGATGCCTGTGGAGGGACGCTCCGGGGGCAGAGTGGGATCATCTCAACCCCCCATTACCCTTTGGAGTACAGCAACAATGCCGACTGCACATGGACCATTCTAGCAGAGCCTGGAGATACCATTGCTCTGGTGTTCCTGGATTTCCAACTGGAGGATGAATATGACTTCTTAGAGGTCACCGGAACAGAGGGGTCCTCCTTATGGTAAGAAGGACATGCTTCATCCTTACATTGCTGTCAGTTATCTGTCCTGCCTTTCTAGCTCATCGTGTTGTCATTGGCATGTGGAGCAAGCATAAGCCATCAAAATAAAAAGGAGTTGGTGATCGTATCTGAGCATTTGCCTAGTGCAGTGATTCCCAAAGTGGTCGCTAGCGCCCCCTGGTGTGCGCTGAAGGGATCCAGGCGGGCGGTGATGGCACCTATTAGGACACAGGGGCGGGGCCAGAGGATCTGCGGGGCCTCTTCCCAAGTGCCTGAGACAGGGCTGAGAATTTATATCTCTCCTGAGGTGCTTGTTGGGACACAGAGGGTGGAGCTAGGGAAGGGGGCGGGGCCTCCTTCCAAGAGCCCGAGACAGGGCTGAGCCTCTATACTTCTCCTGAGAGGCCTTTTAGGACTAAAGGGTGGGGCTAGAGGTGGGGGTGGGGCCTCTTCCCAAGAGCCTGTAACAGGGCTGAGCCTCTATACCTCTCCTGAGAGGCCTTTTAGGACTAAAAAGCGGGACTAGGGGTGGGGGGCAGGGCCTCTTCCCAGGAGCGCAAGACAGGGCTGAGCCTCTATACCTCTCCTGAGAGGCCTTTTAGGACTAAAGGGTGGGGCTAGGGGTGGGGGCGGGGCCTCCTTCCAAGAGCCCGAGACAGGGCTGAGCCTCTATACCTCTCCTGAGAGGCCTTTTAGGACTAAAGGGTGGGGCTAGGGGTGGGGGCGGGGCCTCCTTCCAAGAGCCCGAGACAGGGCTGAGCCTCTATACCTCTCCTGAGAGGCCTTTTAGGACTAAAGGGTGGGGCTAGGGGTGGGGGCGGGGCCTCCTTCCAAGAGCCCGAGACAGGGCTGAGCCTCTATACCTCTCCTGAGACGCTTGTTAGAACATGGGGGTGGGGTATAGAGGTTCAGCCCCATCAGGCACTTGGGAAGAGGCCCCGCCCTTTCTCTAGCCCCGCCCCCTGTGTCCAGGACAGGGATAGAAGCTCAGCCCTGCCTCAGAGCTCGTAACTCCGCCCGTCCCAGTCCTGGCTGCCCATTTGTGGCCCCGTCCACCTCCCCTCGCAGCCCTGCATCTTGGACTAGGGGAGAGACTCAGCCCCGCCCTCTTGAGCAGGAGCCACACCCACCCTCTAAGCCATGCCCCCTTTCCAGGGGGTGCTGGGTAGTATTTTTTCTGGAAAGGGGGGTGGTAGGCCAAATAAGTTTGGGAACCACTGGCCTAGTGTAATTTGCTGAGGCACCCTTTGGCAGATACCTTGTGGGTGACATATTTGTCAAAAAAATAGAGATGGGCAAATTGAATGTTGTGCTCCTCTCATCTACTTGGTGTTTGTGGTTGTAGAAAAGGTATTGTCATGCTCTGGAAATGTTGTGCATTGTCAGCAGATGTAAAAGATAGTTTGAGATTGGAGTTGCGTCTACAAAGGGATGTGCAGACAGACAACCTCATTCCAATGTTTATTCTTGATTTGCACAATTCTGCTTCCTCCAGACCTAACCCAGGCATGGAAGAAGTCAGAAACCTGTATATTTCAAGGATGGTAATTTGTTGTCGTTATTTGTCGTCAGTTGAGCTTAAAGAAGTCTAGTGATCAACAGTTTTGTTCAGGTCATGTAACCTCAAGACTAACTTCCTTGATAGAATCCATCTACTGATACTTTTTTACTACCTTCCACTTCTTCAAGACATATTTATCTTCTCAGATTAGTCATGTCATTCCAGGATATTATGTATGAAAACCTCAATTAAGTCAACTTGGATTCTGGTGAAAATTTTAACTTAATGGGACCCATTCATGAGTTGGTTGTCTTCCTGTCAGCCTTATCAAACTTTCTGAACCATATAATAGAAACTGGAGCTGTTGGATTCTGATTTTTAGTGTTTAATGATATAGACTTGCATTTGGAGATCTTGTGTCATTCCTACATAAATGGTTTTCCGAGTTTTAATCTTCTAATTTCTTCACTACACTTTCTATTGCATTGTGTTATGGAAAGACTTCCTATGTCTTCATCATTTGCATTGTGATTTATTACGAGAAACGAGGAAAAAATCATTTTCCAATGTGAACATTTGAAACAGACAAGAAACAACAGCGTATGTTTCTGAAAAATACACAGATTTTTTGGGAAATGTTTTAAATGAATGCAAAAGCAGGATAAAGGATGACCAAGGTCAACAGGACTGGTTCCTGCAAGATAATCAGATATTTTCCTGATGTACAAACTTATCAGAAAATTTATATACACTCCAGAGACTTTGATTGTGGCTGGTATAATATATGGGTGTGAAAGAGATTGTGATTTGGATGTTCCAAAGGAAGCAAGTATTCATTACTCTGTAATTTTAGGAACTGGGGATCAATGCAAGGAGAAAATGAGTAAAAAAAAATCTATCCTCTCCGTATCAACTTTTGTAACGAAAATATTGGCGTTGTCTCTAGCATGTCTGTAGGCAACCATATGCATATCTATTTCTGGGACTTTTGGGTAGAATTATTGATTCCGAGGGACCCAAATCTCTGCTGCTTTTCGTTTTGGTTTTGTGGCAGAGCTTTAAAAAATTATATTTCTGGACTGGAGTTTGTAGAATTGCCCAGCCAATGTGGCTTATGGCTGCAATTACTGGGTTATAACGTTTGTATAATTGTATATTTTAAATGGTTATGCTTTTATATTAAGCCACTTTCAGTTCCCTTTGGGAGAAATAAAGCGGGGTATTATTATTATTATTTTATTATGACACAGCAAACAAGAGATATGCTGGATTTTTATTAATTAATAATAATAATGATGATAATATTGTGGAATTTTTCCAAGTCCTGTTTTATGGGTCCAGCTTTGGAGCAAAAATCTTTTTTCCTCTATTAATTATTATTATTATTATTATTATTATTATTATTATTATTATTATTATTATTATTATTAATATTCTGGTACTTTTCCAAGTTCTGTTTTATGGGTCCAGCTTTGGAGCAAATCTCTTTTTTCTTCTAATTATTATTATTATTATTATTATTATTATTATTATTATTATTATGGTACTTTTCAAAGTTCTGTTTTATGGGTCCAGCTTTGGAGCAAATCTCTTTTTTCCTCTATTAATTATTATTATTATTATTATTATTATTATTATTATTATTAATAATAATAATAATAATAATATTCTGGTACTTTTCCAAGTTCTGTTTCATGGGTCCAGCTTTGGAGCAAATCTCTTTTTTCCTCTATTAATTATTACTATTATTATTATTATTAATATTATTAATATTCTGGCACTTTTCCAAGTTCTATTTTATGGGTCCAGCTTTGAGGCAAATCTCTTTTTTTCTCTATATCTCCAGGAAGAGTATACATTTATAATTACATCAATGCATATCTGATTGTAAATGTAAAATGAAATGGCGGTTGACATCTATGATGTGATTAAATGGAAAGGGACAATTTCATTGCCGTTCTTACTGTGACTATTAAGAACTTTTAAAAGCCTGCATTAATGAGAAATCTCTGCATATTTTTTCATGGCTTAGTTAAGCTGTGCAGCAGCAGGATCCAATCTTTTTGATCTCCATTCTGCCGAACATTTTTTCATAGCACAGCCCCAGTAGAGTAGAATTTAAAGTCTTGGACCGAACTGTCTTTAATATTACTTTTTTTTGCACAGTAGATGGGATTATCATGAAAAGTAGTTCTGCCTGGAATGCTTACATGAGTATATTTCTAGTTCTTGAAAGTCAGGTTTGTTCTGAAACAGTGGTGTCTGGTAGCTTTTGGTTCTGTGAAAATCCAATCTAGGATTTAAAAGAGCTATCCAAGGTACTGGACTTATTGGTATAGCATTCACATGTTTCACATGTGCTCTTCTGTCTACTGATGATTTTTTTTTTGGTCAAACATCCCTTCCCCATTTAGACGTCTGCAGTTGTAGGGCTCCAGGGCTTAACAACTCAGATGAGGATGCAATCTCACCAAAAACAAGGAGTTCTTTATGGATGCCGGTGGCAGGATTAGCATTGAGTCACCTCTGCCTTTCTCTCTTCCCACCTGCTGTGTTACAAGGAATGGTGACAGAGATACTCAGAGGAAGGGAAAAAGATGCAGCGAGGCATTCATACAAGAGGCTTAAAATAGTAAAGGTTCCATCTGCTTGGAGCAAAATCAATCAATCTCCTCATGTAATCACAGACTAGTTGCTCTTTATTTCCACTGCAAATAATTTTCATTGGTAAAAGAGAACTTCAGTCATTGTGATTTAGACGTGCCTCTCCTGGCTCAGAGGAAGAGCCCAAATCCAACCCAGGGAGAGCGCGGATGAGCTCTCTCTATCAGCTCCAGCTCCATGCAGGAACATGAGAGAAGCCTCCCACAAGGATGATAAAAACATCAAAAAAAATCCAGGCGTCCCCTGTGCAACGTCCTTGCAGACGGCCAATTCTCTCACACCAGAAGCAACCTGGAGTTTCGCAAGTCGGTCCTGACACGAAAAAAAGTGATTTTTTAAAAATACAGTAGAGTCTCGCTTATCCAACATAAGCGGGCCGGCAGAATGTTGGATAAGCGAATATGTTGGATAATGAGGCATTAAGGAAAAGCCTATTAAACATCAAATTAGGTTATGATTTTACAAATGAAGCACCAAAACATCATGTTAGACAACAAATTTGGCAGAAAAAGTAGTTCGATACGCAGTAATGCTATGTAGTAATTACTGTATTTACAAATTTAGCACCAAAATATCACAATATATTGAAAACATTGACTACAAAAATGTGTTGGATAATCCAGAACGTTGGATAAGGGAGTGTTGGATAAGTGAGACTCTACTGTAGTCATGTTTGTCCATTGCGGCATTAAAAGGCCAAATGAATGTATGGACTTTTTATTCTGGGATGAACTTTCATGGACATCAGATCATCTGTTCAGGTGCAATATGGAGTGATACTGTATATAATCATGTATAAGTCTAGAAAAACCTGAACTGACTTATGCATTAGGCTTGTGCATTGATTCGAGGTGGTCGGTTCCCTTTGGCCAATCCAGCTAGTTTGGACTGGCCGGATAGCCTTAATGGTAAGGGCCATCACATTTTTTGTCCTTTACATGATCAGATGGCAGCCAATCACAGCTCCTTCTCCCCTATTTGGCATCACACAGCATGAAAAGACTCTGCCGCATGCTGCTAGCACAGGGTGACTCTGTGAGCCCTGCCTGTTGTGCCAATCTAAATAGAAGAACACTGTCATATATCTTACGCACTGTTTCCTTAACCCCGTTGCTCAAACCCAGACTCCCTTGAAAGGAAGAAAGGGATGGATCTCAGGAATGGAAAGGAGAGCCTGTCGCACCTCAGGTTAGCTTCACCTTGCTATATACACCAGAGTGCACACAGGTTGAAGTCTTTTGTAGTTTATTAGAAAATAGAAGAGAAAATTCTACTTCAGAATTTTCATATTCCGAAAATTCTATTTCGGAAGTTTTGTTTCCCGAACATTCCTTTTCGGAATTTTCATTTTCCGAAAATTCTATTTGAAAGCAAAAGTAAAGTTCCAAAAGATCGTTACAAAACAAAGCCTTAGCAAATAATCCAAGAAATCACAAGGAATAAACAAATTCCCATTAGAGCATGACAAAGTCCCAAACACATGAACACTGCAAGATAATCCAGGAAAACAAGAGCTTGCTTCTTGGTTGAACGAGAGTTGCTTTGACAAAGGCTCGTCTCCAAACACACTGCTTTAATACCCTTTGCAAAGCATGAAAGCATTTCTTTGGCCTCTGACCTCCTTCTTGTTTGCTATTCTCACACTCCTTCGAACCCTGAATTCCAAACTGTCAGCTCGATCTAAAGATTCCGTTTCATCAAGGTCAACCTGCTTGTTAGCAACATCAGCCTGCTTGCTATCAGACTGAGAACTGTCCTCCTTTTCTGAGTCAATTTGCACCTGGCTAGTTTCAATATCATCAACATCATTCCCAGCTGAGGGAAAAACTCTCTGTTCCTCATCTTCTACAACAGGGACATTCTGAACCTGATTTTGAACCTGAATCCCATAATCCCCATCAGAGTCAATCTGAGGTTCCAGCTGAGTCATAACAGAGCCTTGTAAGTTCCCCATTGCCGCCAATTGGCCGAATCTTCCTGGATCTTTCAGCTACCCAGCTGAAAACAGGTATTTCCTTTAGCTGATTTTCAAGAAGTTACCAAAAAATAGATCTGGGTGCCCAATGATATTTGAATGCCAAAACCGGATCTCCCTCCAGCTGAATTGCACAAGCCTATTATCTATGAGTCAATGTAAGTTCTGTATCTTAACTCTTATTTTAAAAAGGAACCATTCCCTCTTGTAATAGAGGGGTGAACGGTGAGAGCTTAGTCTTTCCCAGGACAACCTAAAAGAGTATGCCTGCCATAGATGTGGGTGAAATGTCAGGAGAGAATAGTTCTGGAACATGGCCATAAGGTAAAGGTAAAGGTTTCTCCTGACGTTAAGTCCAGTCATGTCTGACTTTGGGGGTTGGTGCTCATCTCCATTTCTAAGCCGAAGAGCCGGCGTTGTCCGTAGACACCTCTAAGGTCATGTGGCCGGCATGACTGCATGGAACGCCGTTACCTTCCCGCCGGAGCGGTACCTATTGATCTACTCACATTGGCATGTTTTCGAACTGCTAGGTTGGCAGGAGCTGGAGCTAACAGCGACCGCTCACGCCGCTCCCCGGATTTGAACCTGGGACCTGGAACATGGCCATACTGCCCGGAAAACAAACAACAACCCTGTGATCCCGGCCATGAAAGCCTTCAACAACACAGCAACAACGTTTTCTTCCATATTTTTATAGGGTTTTGTGAATGCAACATTTACCAAATAACGTGGCTTGTTTGGGTACTAATACACTTTGACTTGGATTGGTGGGCAAGGGTCATCATTTTGATTCTTTGTCTCAGGCATGAAATTGTTTTAGGATGGCCCGACTGGCCAAATAAAATCCCGCCATAGCCACATAAATGGCTGTGGCAACAGCAAGAAGCCTGAGCAATCTCAAGATGAAGAAAAGATGTCAGCAGTCGACATAATTGAAAGATATTGCTGAGTATTAAATTAGAAGGTAATGTATTTACCATGGTTGTGTCACTGTCGCTAATAAAGACATATTCATGCAACTAATTGTATATTTGCTTGACAAGCTATTTGGGGGTAAATACAGCCTGGGTTGTTGCAAACCCATTAATCTGAGATGCCTGCCTTTTATTCCGTAGCCAATTGTTTAATGTTCCCAGGAATTATGTAAAAGTTAGCGATTCCAGGGTTTACTTTCTTGGTTGTATTTTGTTAATGCAGAAATAGCAATGGTTAGTTATCATGTACAGTTCAACCCCTGTATTCACAGAACCGGTATCCACAGTTTCATTTCTCCACGTCTGACAAAATAGGTCCCTTCTAAGCATTTTCTCAAAAGGGCTCCACTTTCTCAAAGTTAAAAACTTCATGATATTAAAAAAAAACCACATGATGCAAACATTTTTATTTAAAAAATTAAATGAGCTATCCTCTTAAAACGCCCCATATTTATAATCGTATAAAGTAATTTAAAAGACATAAAGATTAAAAATGCTGGATGCATAGCCCATTAAAAAACACTTCTGTACACCCAGCACTTGGAAAATAGCTTTTTTGGTCATAAACTCCACATATTTTCACCAATATACAATGGTTTAAGATTCTGGTAGAAGATTTTGAAAGCTGTAGAGCCAAAAATGTAACTTTTCCAAGTTTTACCGAGTTTTGCCGGCCTGAATACTTTGATCCAATTGAGTTCTCCTTTGATTCCTAAGGAGTTTCCATCTCTCTACCATTCAAGAAGTCTATGAGAAAGATTAATGTGATCTGAGAAGGTTAACCGAGATTATCAGTGGTTTGGAAATTTACTGTATATACTCAAGTATAAGCATAGTTTTTCAGCCCTTTTTTAGGACTGAAAAAGCTCATCTCGGCTTATACTCAAGTGAGGGTCCTGGCTGGCTTATACTCGAGTATATATGGTACATTTCTTATTTTTCTCTATTTTTATTGGCATTATTACATTTCTTATTTTACTCTATTATTATTGTTAGTATTACATTTATTTTACTCTATTTTTATTATTAATAATACATTTATTATTTCACTCTGATATTATTATTGTTAGTATTACATTTATTATTTTACTCTATTATTATTAAAAGGATACATAAGGGCATTTACATTGAAGATGAGAATAATGATTTAATCAGAGTTGGACAGTCTTATCTTAAATTAGAGTTTTATGTAAATATTCAAAAACATTTAACCTACTCATGCCCTCGACTAATGTAATTTTATTGGTTTCTATTTTTATTTCTGAAATTTACCACTCTCGGCTTATACTGGAGTCAATGTTTTCCCAGTTTTCTTGTGATAAAATTAGGTGCCTTGGCTTATATTCGGGTCGGCTTATACTCAAGTATATGCAGTAATTTCAAAATAACATAAAAGATAAAGCAACAGATATTGTGTTAGAAATCAATGTTTAATGGCCAATTAATAACCAAAGGCCTGTGTAAGGACTTCATCACATTAGTAAAAATGTTGAAGTCCAAAACATATATTCGGGTCAGCTTATACTTGAATATATACAGTAGCTTTTTAAGAAATAACTTAAGGATCTAAGTGTGTTAAGCTTGGAAAACAGACTCAGTAGAATGAATTCAATTTGGCATCACTTGAACTGCCATGATTCAATCCTATATAGTCATGAAACTATATTTTTAGGTTTTTAACCTTCTCTGTCAAATACTACTAGCACCTTGCCAAACTACAATTCTAGAGATTCCACACCACTAAGCCATGGCAATTCAAGTGGATTCAAACTTCATTAATTCTATAGTGCAGATAGTGATATATCCTCAGCAATCATGTAATAGCTATCTTTGAATATCTGAAGGGATGTCATAGAGCAAGGATGTCAAACCCATTTTCATTGAGGGCTACAGCAGTCTTATTTATTTATTTATTTATTTATTTACAGTATTTATATTCCGCCCTTCTTTCTCACCCCGAAGGGGACTCAGGGCGGATTACAATGAACACATATATGGCAAACATTCAATGCCAACAGACTAACAACATACATTAGACAGACTCAGAGGCATTTTTAACATTTTTCCAGCTTCACGATTCCGGCCACAGGGGGAGCTGTTGCCTTCAAAGGTCCATTGAATCCATGGATGAACAATTAGAGAAACAAGTACTTTTTTTTTTACATAGTGGTAGGTGCTGTTTAGTTTTTACCCAGTTTGGGTTCCCAGATGTTATTGAACAACAACTCCAATTACAGATTTGATTTAACCAACAAGCCTTGAGTTTGACATATGTGTTTTAATGCTATTCCAGAGACTGGCATTGAATTGAATCCCGTAGGTTCAAACTGCAAAAATACTTTAGGAATACTTTATTGATAACTAGCTGTGCCTGGCCACGCGTTGCTGTGGCAAAGTGGTGGTGGTATTGGTTAAAAAATTGTTGTGTAATTTTTATTTGACGTTATTTGCATTTTTTAAATTAATTTTATTGTAAGTTATATTTTTATTTATTATATTTTATTATTTTCTTGTATTATTTTTAGTTATTTTATGTTATTATAGTATTTTATTGTATTAATTTTTTAGTGTTTTTTATTATTATTATTTTGGGTTGCTAGGAGACCAAGTTGGAAGAGCTTAGCCTTCTAACTGGCAGCAATTGGATAAAAGCAATTATTCCTCTCTCTCTAATTAGGACTTTATTTTTCTTTTATTTTTGTTGTATCAACCTAGAGGCGTGGATGATGGGTTGTGTTGTCAAATTTCGAGGTTGGGGGGCCTGTAGTTTTGTTGTTTTGTGGGTCACCGTGATGCCATCACTCTTTTATATATATAGATAGGATGGACTATCTCAATGAGTAGTAGACTCTACTTCTATGGAAGTTATTATACTAAGGATGGATGGACGTATTTCCAGAGTTCTTTAGTTTTGTGTTCTTACATGGCAGAGGGTTGGTCTAAGTGGCCTTTGTGGTCCTTTCCAGCACTAAGAATTCTGCTATGGGCTCCAGTAGAAGATGATAAAGGCTGAGACTTCAGTCAAATACCATACTATTGCTATCTGTAGTTAACCAGAGGGTTATCCGTCCATTTTACTTTGAGTCCATCTCCGAAAAACCTCCCTTTCCTGCTCACGACAAACCAACTTTGCAGTCCCAGAAGCCGACTTTCAAAGAGGCCTTTTAAATTTGGCTGTCGAAAGCTGCCACGCAATACCCAGAGGTTGGTAATTAAATTCAAATAAGTCATTTTTCTCCCCCTTTCTTTTTATCAGCAATTTTTGCCGGTGGGGATAGAGGATGGTGGGGAAATCTGGTGTTTTCTCTTTTCAAAAAACATGTTGATGATGATGCTTCAAAATATTGCTCGGAAATTCCGCCTCTTGCTTTTTAATATCCTTTATTAAAACAAAACTGCATCTCCAGTTTTAATTATTAGTAGCATGCCAGCGAAAGAGTTGGGGGGGGGGGGGGGAGAGAGACTCAAGGCAAAATTAAACGCTATGACTCAAATGTTTAATTGGAATTGGAAAGAACTATAGTGGAGTCCAAACTTTGCACACACAAGCCAGGCAATGGCATTCATGTCGCAAATATGGGAGCTGTGTTGCTTGAAGAACAATCACTAGTCTTGTAGAAACAATTTGTGTCACATTTTGCATTTTCTAATAGGGATGGGTAGCATGTTTCACTTTGGATTTTGGGAAGAATTGACCAAAAATGGTGGAAGTGGAGTAACCCAGATCTCAACAAAACAGTTTTATATATGTGCCAGTTGTATTGAAATGAAGGAAGGAGTTCATAATAAGAAAATCATCATCATGGCTTTGCTTCAAAAGAGGTGTCTTGTAAGAAAAGTAAATTTATTTACAGTAGAGTCTCACTTATCCAAGCCTCGCTTATCCAAGCTTCTGGATAATCCAAGCCATTTTTGTAGTCAATGTTTTCAATATATCATGATATTTTGGTGCTAAATTCGTAAATACAGTAATTACAACATAACATTACTGCATATTGAACTACTTTTTCTGTCAAATTTGTTGTCTAACATGATGTTTTGGTGCTTAATTTGTAAAATCATAACCTAATTTGATGTTTAATAGGCTTTTCCTTAATCTCTCCTTATTATCCAAGATATTCGCTTATCCAAGCTTCTGCCGGCCCATTTAGCTTGGATAAGTTAGACTCTACTGTATTTATTTATTTATTTATTTACAGTTATTTATATTCCGCCCTTCTCACCCCGAATGGGACTCAGGGTGGATCACATTACACATATAAGGCAAACATTCAATGTCTTAACAAAGACAGAGACAAACACGGGTTCCGAGCTAGCCTCGAACTCATGACCTTTTGGTCAGAGTGATTTGTTGCAGCTGGCTGCTCACCAGCCTGCGCCACACCCCGGGCCTGGAATTATAAGCTTTAATATGGTTTGCTATGAATGACAGCAAGCTGGTATGTGCAGCTCATTCACTCCTACTTTGTTTGCTTTGCTTTGCTTTGCCCATCAGGTCCATGAATGCGACCATGAGTTTTGGGTAGGAACAAAAGTTTGATGGAGAACATTGAATAGATGAGGAATATAAGAAGTTCCACCTCATGGCAACCTCATGGGCAACCCAAGTAGGTCTAGGAGATGGTTTGATTAGCCCAGGACCTTAGAGAGAGTGGAGAGATGTCCCCAAAGGCCAGAGAAACCAGACACAGAAGTGTTTGCAGAAATCCAATTCTATTTTAGGATAACAGAGTTGGTGTTCTTATGTACATTAAATAGGTCAGAATGCATCGCACTATGTAAAAGCTGTAACACTACTCCAGAGAGTTTGCAGAAGAAGTCATTCAGATGTGGGGTTGTCCAGGAAGCCAGGAGTTGGGAGGCCAAAAGCAATAAAATGGACTCGAGAGGCCCAAGTGTCCCCAAAACTACACTTACAGTGTGGTGCATCCCAAGGCAGAATGTAACGAGGCATCTAATGAAATACCATTAATTACAGAAAGTGGTAATGATATGGATGAAATTAGTGAAAATCGAAAGAATGATCAATGAATACTAGTCTGTCATCCGCTGAGCTGCAAAAGGTTCCAGAAAAGCAAGAAACGGTTGTATCCAGTGCCATAAATACGAGAGTCATCCCCGGCACATTAGAAGCAAGAGTGCTATTTCCCAACATCAGAAACACTAGATCAAATGAGAATAAGAAGACATGTACAGAAACCAGGGTGGTTTAGATGCAGGAATTGGCAAACCTGTCTTCCAATAAACCAGGGAGAATTGAGTTGAACTTGACAAGCCAAAATGCTCAGGGAACGAGGCTGAATTATGGCTGAAAATAAAGCTATTGGCCGATGAAGAGGATTTGGGCAGAAGAATCTGCACTCAACTTTTGATGGGCCTTGGCAGTAGTTCTTTGCTTGTTCCTCCTTTTATCTTTCTGGAAAATATATAGGTAGGGACAACTAAGCCCATGTTTAAAATGCTATCCAAGGTGCTGAATCTGTTTGGAGAATAAGCACTGGCAAGTTCTGATTGAAACCCAAAATGGATCACTATTCTGTTAACCTGAATAGTCTCAGATGCTATGAGTGTTCTTGATGTGATTGGTTGACTGAGCACAGAAAACAGTATTGTCTCTACATAAAATAATATTTCTATGCAGAAGTATTAATTTGTATGGGGAAAAGCCCAATGTGTCGATTTTTCGCAGAACAAGTCAACACTTCTTTCCAACCACATTTCAATTTCTTTGAAAATAATCTGTCCATTCATAGAAAATCCTCAAGGTCAAAGTAACCAATCCACAACTTTCCTGGGAATGAGTTAAAATGAAAAATGGCAAAGCCTGAGAGCCATATGATTTCCAGAGTTCCTTGGATGATGAAATGGGCCTGGATGTGAAACACAAACAACATTAGCAAGACAAGTCCCTCGTTGCTGGAGGCAAGGCCCTTTTGATGGCATCCCCGATGAGCCCAAGTTGTTACAACAACTGACAGTGAAGCTAAACTTGGAACGAGCCCACGATCAGCTGCTTCCCATCCGGCAGCGATCAGCTCACTGACCTGCAATTGCTATCTTAATGTCTCATAGTGATCTGAGGTTACACAGAAGAGCTTGAAGGCCCTCCATTCTCCTCCCACTTGGGAGGATAACAAGGAAGCTGGAGTGAGTCGGTCACTGTGTTCAGGAAATAACCTACATATTCAGAAATCCTCTGGTGCATTGCATTCAACTCTCTCCTAAAGATCGTACCAAATATGGTGTTTTCCTTAGTTTCTTAGACTATATCGGTACATGTCAGTTATACCGGAGCTGCCCCGGAGTGGTGTCATGACCAACACTGACAGTGAGGATGAGGGATTGTCTCTCCCAGCATAACTGGAGTCCAAAACAGAACAACAGCATTGTCAGCCAAACAGTGAAGAACTCACCACTTCTCAGGCTATAGATCAAGAGCAGCAGCACCAGCAGTTGCACAATGCAGAACCTCTATTGGCTAAGGATGCAGATTGAGAACAAGATCAAAGAGTTAAGCTCTTTGATCTTGTTCTCAAGAGTTAAGGATGCATCTGAGGAGAGAAAGAATTCAAGTTTGCAAGTCCAGTCATTTGGCAGAGAAAAAGGCCAGCAATTTGGAGCAGCTGCGAGACCAGCATAAATAGTTGGGAGCTGAGATAGTCAGTTGCTGGCAGCAACGTCTTTGTTGGAGTGGTAGCCTTGAGACCTGGTGTGGTGGACTGAATCTCTGATTTTGGCTGTGGATTGTACCTTGGACTCATACCTTGGACTGTGTTTGCTATGGATTTCCTGGCTGTGGAACTTTGAAATGTCCTTATGGTTTGCCTTGCTGTTTATCCCTTGTATGCTGATTGACCTGAGTGTCCTGACCTTGGAGTGACTCCAGCTTTCTCTTGTGTGTTCAGCTTGCTGCATAGCCAAGCTGAAAAGTGGGGTACATCAGATCAGCCCCAAGTCTGCACAACCAGGCTCAGAGCCAGCTTTTTACATTTTACCACATGTGGTGGTCATTCAACAATGCAAACAACTCCTGGAAACAGGTTCATTTATATCTCGAAAAGATATTAAGCACAAATTTCAAAATGGTACCACAAATGCATCTTTTGAACATGCCTGATGACGAACTAGAAAGGATATTCGGAAAAAAAATTGTTTTATATGACAGTGGCATCTTGAGTGGTATCTATATATATAAAAGGGTAATGAAATTTCGGCCTAGGACAAAACAACAAAACTACACATCCCAGAAACACAAAACTTGGCAGCACAACCCTTCATCCATGCCTCTACGTTCATACAACAAAAAGAAAAGAAAAATAAAGTCCTAATTAGAGGGAGAGGAATAATTGTTTTTATCCAATTGCTGCCAGAAGGCTAAGCTTGGTCTCCTAGCAACCCACTCAGCCCAGGGGACAGGCAGAGTTAGGCCTCACTTAGGCCTCTTCCACAGATTATCTTATTTTAACTGGATTATATGGCAGTGTAGACTCAAGGCCCTTCCACACAGCTATATAACCCATTTGTAATGGACTTAATGTCAGGAGAAAACCTTTACACTTTACCTTAACTACCACCAATTCCTCAATACTTTATTTCCCATACCACCATACTTCGACACAGCAATGCGTGGCCGGGCACAGCTAGTATGCTAGATATTGGAAGACCTCAGAGATATCTCCCTTAGAAGAATGGGAAAAATACATTACAGATTTGTGGGATAAAATAACTGTACTTTTAAGAGAACTTTTAGAGGACTTTGTTAATGAATGGCAACCAATGATTATTTTTTTTTTTTTTGCTGCTTGCCCCGCTTTCAATGTGAAAAATGTGAACAGTATTTTGCACAATTTCTTTTGCACAGACAATAACAGTTTGCTTGGAAGACATGTGCAAAAAATGTGAAATTATTTTTTAACAGAAGTTGACAGCGGTCCCTGTTTTCTCAGCAGCATCTCTTGATGGGTTGAGATAGCCTTTTTCCTCCGGATGAGGACATTTGCAAGTTCTTTACATTCTGAATTCAGACCATTCCATTGCTTTGCAACCAAGTCTTAATCTGTGCAAAGTGCTCCCAAAGCTTGAAATGAAAAGGAGCTGACAATGGCCGGGATTAGAGCTCTCTGAGCACACCAAGGTCTTTGCCAGATCATAATTCTTGCCTGGAAAAAAGAAGACATTTAAAAATAGCACAGCCCAGGCTAAGGGAGTTGGGGAAATAATCACCGGCTTTAGTGTCTAATTGTGTGCCTTTATTTAAGGATACGGCTTGCATGCGGAATTGACTTCTGCAAACGAATGAAACTAAAATTGACATTTAAGAGCAGAATTGGAATAGATTATATATACGTGCATATATATTTAACCATGACTCAGTTTTCCAGGAAGCCGGATGTAAACGAAGCAAAGACTTTATTAAAATGGTGTTTAACTAAAGGCTCTAACTGCCAGTCCAGGCTATCCCATCCAAGTTAAACACAAGGACTAGCTATAGTGTAGTTTCAACTCACAAATTGCTCTTCAGGACTCCAGAAAAATGCCTGGGTTCAAGTCAAAGGTCCATCAAGGACCCGGGGAGGAGAACAAAAGATACATGAGCTACTTGGGTATGTTGACAGATAGTCAGTTAGTTGTAGCTTTAGACTTTGGGCAAAGATCCAAGCCAGATTTATTGGCTGACAATGAACCTAGAAGATGATAGGACTTGTTGGGAGGAAATGCTGGCTAAGATTTTACCTCAGTGGTTCTCAACCTGAAGTCCCCAGATGTTTTTGGCCTACAACTCCCAGAAATCCCAGCCAGTTATCTGGGGACCCCAGGTTGAGAACCACTGATCTATGTTATGGGACTTAATGGATCCTCAGCTACTTTGCAGTGTTTTGGTATTTTTTCCTCATATACACTTTGCCACTTTCCTCATTTTAGCTCCACACTCTGATGGTGATCCACCTAGTTGTTCAAAATGTTACCGACTCTTCACATTGAAATCAATGCAAACTGAAATGGCTTAAAGCTGTCTGGACAGGACCCAGAGAGGTGCTGGCATTACTGTAATTTTAAGAGTTTGTAAAGTCCAGTCGTGTCCGACTCTGAATGTTGGTGCTCATCTCCATTTCTAAACCAAAGAGCTGGCGTTGTCCATAGACACCTCCAAGGTCATGTGGTCACTGGCATGACTGCATGGAGCGCTGTTACCTTCCCGCCGGAGCAGTACCTATTCATCTATTCACATTTGCATGTTTTCGAAATGCTACGTTGGCAGAAGCTGGGGCTAACAGCAGGAGCTCACCCGCTCCCCGGATTCAAACTGTCAACCTTTTGGTCAATTTCAGCAGCTCAGCAGTTTAACCCACTGCACCACCTTACTAAACTATAAATCCCAGGATTCCCAGGATGCAGTTGTGGCAGTCAAACTGGAATCAAACTGCTCTGTGTGTAGCAGTGCAGATGTGGCAAGAACATGGCTGAGATGTGGCTCTTTGTGAAATGTATAGTATGGCTGCAATTGCAGGTATAGATGTGCTCCTACTTGTCTCAATCTTGAAAGCTATTCTGGTACTAGGGGGAGGCAATCCAGGAGCCGTTCAGCTCATAACAGGATCCCTAACAATGAAATAACACTTTTTACAGCTGTTGCCGTTTGTCAAGTACAATCTTGCGCCATTCAGTTTCCCAGAAATGTGTGAAATTGAAGTGTAACTGAGCTGGAGCAGCGAGGGTGGGGAGGAGAGCCATCCAGCCCATTAGAAATGAAAGTGGTGGTTTCTCTCGCCTGGTGGGCATGACTATCCTCATCCGGCATGATCTTCGAGTTCAGTGGGCCTTCTTTAATTGTATTTTCTTTACTAGGGAATGGATGAATGGCTGTATAGAGGAACAGAAAACATAACCACTGTATTTTTGTCCAGTACTACCCACTCTTTGGATCTAAAGTGATTGTTTTCCACTTTGTGGACAGCACCAGAGACAACCAGCTAAAATGAGTTTCTCTAAAATCTGTATCAGTTACTTCCAGCTCCGGCTAAGCTGGGAATGGAAACTGCGTTCTTTATGTATCCGAATGAATACAGAGGAAAGGTTTCACGTGTCCAGACAGACTTGTTCATGAGCATTTAATCTAGTTTTTCAGCTGTTTTATAACTAACCCATCTTCTCTTCTTCCTCCCACTTTCCCTACTTGTCCTCAGCTTTATTCCACTGTTGCAAAATGAATTCCAAATGCAGGAATAATCGGTAGGCTTGTCCGATCGATGGAAAAAATATTTCAATTCTCGTTTCTAAAGTAGGGGGTGCCGGCTCTTCGATGTAGAAATTATTTCTAAATGTTTCCCCTAAAATTTTCGGATATTTCCAAAAATTCGTAATGTTTCTAAAATGTTTCTAAAATGGCGGACGCGCATGCGCAATCGCCAATAAACAGGAAACCGGGGGGGACTTTTCTGGGGGTCTCCCGCCCTCATTTCTTGAGCTATTCGCATCAAATTTGGTACAGTGGGAGAACACATTCCACAGGATCATGTAAAGTTGAAAGAAGGGTGACAGAAATCCAGGTACATCTCTTAGAATGTTGCAAGGGCAAAGCCACTGTCATTCCATGAGTCCCATTGTGCCATTAGTCCCATTGGGCATTGCCACACTGTGGATCCTATTTCAAAATGGGCATCATCCTTGTTTGGGCCATATCGCAGAATGGGTGCTTTCCATTGTGTGATGAAACACAGCATAGGATACATCAACACACATCATTGAAGTTCACTGGAGTGGTTGTGTATCACATCGAACACAGCTACATCATTGTTGGACCACAATTCCCATACATTTCAGCCAGCACAACCAGTAGTCAATGGGAACTGAAGTCCACAGTATCCAAGGGGAACTGATGGTGTATCACGATCTACATTATAGAATTAACTAGCTGTGCCCGGCCACATGTTGCTGTGGCAAAGTGGTGGTGGTATTGGTTAAAAATTGTTGTGTAATTTGTATTTGACGTTATTTGCATTTTTTATTATAGTATTTTATTGTATTATTTTTTTAGTGTTTTTTATTATTTTTATTGGGTTGCTAGGAGACCAAGTTGGAGGAGCTTAGCCTTCTAACTGGCAGCAATTGGATAAAAGCAATTATTCCTCTCTCTCTAATTAGGACTTTATTTTTCTTTTCTTTTTGTTGTATCAACCTAGAGGCGTGGATGATGGGTTGTGTTGTCAAATTTCGAGGTTGGGGGGCCTGTAGTTTTGTTGTTTTGTGGGTCGCCGTGATGCCATCACTCTTTTATATATATAGATGCAGTTTGACTCCACTTAATTGCCATGGCTCAATGCTTTGCAAGATTTAGGTACCCTCAAACGAGATGGCATTACTTGACCACTCCTGGGTTCCCTGCTGAGAAAGAGAAGGTTCAACCTTCCAAAGAAGCGATGCTTCAGCCATCCCTGCATCCCGCTATTGTTACTTTGCTGTGGCTGACAGCAACTGGGGAATTGACTTCATCTGCAGGCTTAATTCATCATGCCATTGTGTTTGAATTCATTTTGGATGTCGGGATGCTAATGTATCTCTTGTTCCACAATTGAGTCCCCAGCACATAACGCCCTCTCATTTCCATAACGTTAATTCATGAGGGGGAAGAGAAGGTGTGGGAAGAAAATTTCAGGGCCTGGTATATTCAGGCAACAGATTTGGAGGCCTGCCATTAATTTCCTGGCACCATTTTCCCAGACTTCTTCCTTATTCATATGCATTTGTCCCGCCTTAGCTTCAGACCTTTGTCTGGAAATAGTCTCCCATTTGTATACATGTGTGCCACATTGGCTGGAATGTCCGTGTGCATTTACAACACATGTTTGTCCTGACTGAACATTTACTAGACTTTGTCAAGCTTTGGAGAACTTGCCACCAGTACCCAAACATCACCACCTTTACTGCTGATGGGCCACATAGATATTGACTCACAGCACTAAATCCAAGTAGAAAGAATCCAGTATCTTCTACTGCAGATATGTAGGCCATGTTTTGTTTGCCACCAGTATTTCATTGGCCAAAACCGTGTTTCCCAAACTTTGGACTTCCAGGTGTTTTGGATGTCATCTTCCAGAATTCCTGACTGTTGGCCAAGCTGGCTGGAACTTCTGGGACTTGAAGTCCAAGGTAGTTGAAAGACAATTGGTCTAAAATAAAATGTTCTGAGGTCTATATTTGCCCTGTAGGTCCCTCCTGATAACCACAGTTGGTTTAAAGTTAAATGGAAATAGAAGGCTTTAATAATAATAATAATAATAATAATTATTATTATTATTATTATTATTATGACACAGCAAACAAGAGAGATATGCTGGATTTCATATCACGAAATCACAAGTCGAACACTTCCCAAGCGTCTAGTACTGTGTGATGTATTATTATTATTATTATTATTATTATTATTATTATTATTATTATGGCACAGCAAACAAGAGAGAGATGCTGGATTTCATATCACAAAATCACAAGTCGAACACTTCCCAAGCGTCTAGGACCGTGTGATTTATTATTATTATTATTATTATTATTATTATTATTATTATTATTATTATGACACAGCAAACAAGAGAGAGATTCTGGATTTCATATCATGAAATCACAAGTCGAACACTTCCCAAGTGTCTAGGACTGTGTGATGTATTATTATTATTATTATTATTATTATTATTATTATTATTATTATTATTATTATGACACAGCAAACAGGAGAGAGATGCTGGATTTCATATCACAAAATCACAAGTCGAACACTTCCCAAGCATCTAGGACTGTGTGATGCATTATTATTATTATTATTATTATTATTATTATTATTATTATTATTATTATTATTATGGCACAGCAAACAAGATAGATATGCTGGATTTCAAATCACGAAATCACAAGTCGAACACTTCCCAAGTGTCTAGGACTATGTGATGTATTTTCTGATGATGCGTGCAGATCCCAGTAGGGTGGCCTTTTGCAGTTGCCAGATGGTGATTTTGTCAATGTCTATTGTTTCCAAACGCCGGCTGAGATCTTTTGGCACGTCACCCAGTGTGCCCATCACCACCGGGACCACCTGCACTGGTTTCTGCCAGAGTCTTTGAAGTTCAATCTTGAGGTCCTGAGAGCGGCTGAGTTTTTCCTGTTGTTTTTCGTCAATGCAACTGTCACCTGGGATGGCAACATCAATGATCCAAACCTTGTTCTTTTCCACAACTGTGATGTCTGGTGTATTGTGTTCCAGAACTTTGTCAGTCTGGATTCGGAAGTCCCACAATATCTTTGCGTGCTCATTTTCCAATACTTTTGCAGGTTTGTGATCCCACCAGTTCTTTGCTGCTGGGAGGTGGTACTTGAGGCATAAGTTCCAATGAATCATTTGGGCCACATAGTTGTGCCTCTGTTTATAGTCTGTCTGTGCGATTTTCTTACAGCAGCTGAGGATATGATCCATGGTTTTGTCGGTTTCCTTGCACATTTTGGGTCATCAGCTGATTTTTCGATCTTGGCCTGAATTGCATTTGTTCTGATGGCTTGCTCCTGGGCTGCAAGGATCAGGCCTTCTGTCTCCTTCTTCAGGGTCCCATTCGTGAGCCAGAGCCAGGTCTTCTCCTTATCAGCTTTTCCTTCAATTTTGTCAAGGAACTTTCCATGCAATGTTTTGTTGTGCCAGCTGTCAGCTCTAGTTTGTAGTGCGGTTTTCTTGTACTGATTCTTTTTCTGCTGTGCTTTGAGGAGTTTCTGATTTTATTATTACAGTAGAGTCTCACTTATCCAACACTCGCTTATCCAACGTTCTGGATTATCCAACGCATTTTTGTAGTCAATGTTTTCAATTCATCGTGATATTTTGGTGCTAAATTCATAAATACAGTAATTACTACATAGCATTACTGTGAACTGAACTACTTTTTCTGTCAAATTTGTTGTATAACATGATGTTTTGGTGCTTAATTTGTAAAATCATAACCTAATTTGATGTTTAATAGGCTTTTCCTTCATCTCTCCTTATTATCCAACATATTCGCTTATCCAACGTTCTGCCGGCCCATTTATGTTGGATAAGTGAGACTCTACTGTATTATTGTTGGATCACCTGGTGGACATAGAAAATTCCTAGAGAGGATGCAGGGAGGTGATATAGAGAGTTCAGGTCTTGCAGTTTCAGTGTCATGCTGTATTTAAGTACAGTTACATAGTAGCGGTGCTGGGATCGGAATGTGATAGGTTAAGGAAATATCCTATTTGGTTGAAGCAATGTTAACATTTGGATTTTACACATCTTTGAATTTTACGATGCCGTTCTCAGCTCAGAGAAGCACCGATGCACATATTACAATATGCTATTTTAAGAGAAAATATATTTAGAAATACAGACTTGGAGAGGGAAAATGCACTTGGAAATGTGTATTTGGGGGAAACAAGGCATATTTAATATGAACTGGAGTGCAGGTTTCCATACTTGAGCTGGCTCGGAATGCAAAAGATGAGTCATGGTGTGTCAGGCTGCCATTCACTTAGCTACTCGCTGTCTTTTCTGTATGACAGAAGCTCTTCAGGGTCACAGCCTGGATTTCCCTTTTCCAGCCATATTACCCAAGATATTTTTAAGGTGAAAGCATGTATTGACCTCCTGAATGCGAAAGCATGTGCTTCATTTTGGTGCCAAAGCAGAGAAAGCAGCTTCAGGAGACGGCATCAGGTATTCCTTTCTGAGTGTCTCCACTCATGACGCTCTCCTTGCAGAAACAGGAGCAAGAACGGAACAATCTGGTGTGCTGCAAAAACATTAATTAACTCTGGATCCGAGACCGAGCTTTGTGAGTTGAAAGAGGGGACACAAAAAAGAACATTGGCTCCCAGTCTCTTGGCTGCCTCAACGTAGAGACAAAAAAAGCTTTGAAGAGGAAGGATTAGAAGGCCTTTGGAGCCAGGCCACGGCTTATTCTGTCACATTTTAATCAGTCTTTGTGTCTCCTTCTTGGTAGCCATCACAAGTTGAGCATCTGGTCAGTTAGCCAGATACTTTCTCCAAGAGTGGTGGTGTTTGAAGACAACTGGGAAGGGTTTCTTTTTTTAAAAAAAAGGAACTTCTCATACATATCTATCTATATAAAAGGGTAATGAAATTTCGGCCTAGGACAAAACAACAAAACTACACATCCCAGAAACACTAAACTTGGCAGCACAACCCCTCATCCATGCCTCTACGTTCATACAACAAAAAGAAAAGAAAAATAAAGTCCTAATTAGAGGGAGAGGAATAATTGTTTTTATCCAATTGCTGCCAGGGGACAGGCAGAGTTAGGCCTCACTTAGGCCTCTTCCACACTGCCTATAAGATACAGATTGTCTGATTTTAACTGGATTATATGGCAGTGTAGGCCCTTCCACACAGCTATATTACCCATTTATAATGGACTTAATGTCAGGGAAAGAGCTTTACCCTTTACCTTGACTACCAACAATTCCTCAATATTTTATTTCCCATACCACCATACTTCGCCACAGCAACGCGTGGCCGGGCACAGCTAGTCTATATATATAAAAGGGTAATGAAATTTCGGCCTAGGACAAAACAACAAAACTACACATCCCAGAAACACTAAACTTGGCAGCACAACCCCTCATCCATGCCTCTACCTTCATACAACAAAAAGAAAAGAAAAATTAAGTCCTAATTAGAGGGAGAAGAATAATTGTTTTTATCTGATTGCTGCCAGTTAGAAGGCTAAGCTCTGCCCACTTGGTCAGGCAGAGTTAGGCCTCACTTAGGCCTCTTCCACACTGCCTATACAATACAGATTATCTGATTTTAACTGGATTATATGGCAGTGTAGACTCAAAGCCCTTCCACACAGCTATATAACCCATTTATAATCTTATTTTATCTGCTTTGAACTGGATTATCTTGACTATTTCCCATACCACCATACTTCGCCACGGCAAGGCGTGGCCGGGCACAGCTAGTTTATTATAAAATAGTTGCATGCATACTCCATATGGACTGGAGTAGAGCGCAGTATATGTCTCGATATGATGACTCATGAACTTGAATGTATACTGTAGTTGTTTTCCTTAATCTGTTCAACCTATTACGCTTCTATTATTGATGTTATCTGATTGTTTTTTAGGTGATTTTAATGTTGTAAGCCACTTTGCGTCCCGTGAGGGAGTAAAGCGGGATATTAATAAATTATTATTATTATTATTATTATTTTATTATGACACAGCAAACAAGATAGATATGCTGGATTTCGTATCACAAAATCACAAGTCAAACATTTCCCAAGTGTCTAGGACTGTGTGATATATTTTCGGATGATGCGCGCAGATCTCAGTAGGGTTCTATGAATTAGTCTCCTGTTTTAATATTGTATGTTTCATGTCGATTTTAACGATTGTTTTTACTGATATTGATGTTTCTATTGGATAATTGTTTTATTGCTGTGTTATTGATATTTGATTGTTTTATCGGGCTAGGCCCCTTGTAAGCCGCCCCGAGTCCCTTCGGGGAGATGGGGCGGGGTATAAAAATAAAGTTATTATTATTATTATTATTATTATTATTATTATTATTATTATTATTATTATTATAGGGTGGCCTTTTGCAGTTCGCAGATCGTAATTTTGTCAATGTCTATTGTTTCCAAATATCGGCTGAGATCTTTGGGCACGGCACCCAATGTGCCGATCACCACCGGGACCACCTGCACTGGTTTCTGCCAGAGTCTTTGAAGTTCAATCTTGAGGTCCTGAGTTTTTCCTGTTGTTTTTCACCAATGCGACTGTCACTTGGGATGGCGACATCAATGATCCAGACCTTTTTCTTTTCCACAACTGTGAGGTCTGGTGTGTTGTGTTCCAGAACTGTGTCAGTCTGGATTCGGAAGTCCCACAGTATCTTTGCGTGCTCATTTTCCAAAACCTTTGTGATCCCACCAGTTCATTGAAGAAGATGAAAATAATGATTTAATCAGAGTTGAACAGTCATATCTTAAATTACAGTTTGATGTAAAGATTCAAAAGTATTTAAACTACTGATGCCTCAATTAATGTAATTTTATTGGTAACTCGGCTTATACTGGAGTCAATGTTTTCCTGTTTTTTTGTGGTAAAATTAGGTGCCTCGGCTTATATTCGGGTTGACTTATACTCGAGTATATACAGGTATGTTTATTCCCCTGGCTTCCACTCATTGGAGAGTTTGCAACCCTTTAATGCCAGCATCTCTACTTGGATCGAGGTATTAGGGACCACTTTAAGAAATACGTGAAGGTCAGCTTTGTTGGAGAAACGCTCGGGACTTTTCTTTCCTGGACTTTCATCTTGAGCTCTTTTGTCATTTTGTGGGTTGCTCTCTCAAGCTGGGTCGGTGTTTGTGTCTGTGCGTATCTCCCGAGAGCATTGGAAGCGAGCTAACAGCAGGAGAGCTCTCTGAAGCGACGTCCAGATTTCCGTAATAATTGCTGGCAAGCAGCAGACCCGAGAGGTTTCAAGCGATGTTTGCAAGCAGCCTTGTAGGTCAGGGCAGGAGAGGTTGCAAAGATAAGACCACAGTCCAAAGCCCACTGCTATGCTTCAAAGCCAGGACCGGGCAAAACCTTTCAAGATTGCCGCACAAAGAGATCTTCCTAAGTCTATGGGAAGGGAAGGGGAGGGATGTCAAGGGCTGGGAAGAGGAAGCATTACCCTATATACTCGAGTATAAGCCGACCCGAATATAAGCCGAGGCACCTAATTTTACCACAAAAGAACTGGGAAAACATTGACTCCAGTATAAGCCGAGATACCAATAAAATTACCGTATATACTTGAGGATAAGCCGACCCGAATATAAGCCGAGGCACCTAATTTTACCACAAAAAAACTGGGGAAACATTGACTCCAGTATAAGCTGAGAGTGGTAAATATCAGAAATAAAAATAGATACCTATAAAATTACATTAACTGAGGCATCAGTTAAATGTTTTTGAATATTTACAAAAAGCTCAAATTTAAGATGACTGTCCAACAGATGCAATAAAGACTGGATAACTCTGTTGATTTTCAGCTGGAATCTACTAAATAGTTAAAACTCAACACTTACATTTTCACTAGATCATGACATAAACAGTAGTGAAGTCTTTTTATCAACAGCAGTGTGACAAGGAAATATATGGTGGCTCCTGTTGTTTTCAATGGAGACAAAGAACATTCTTATTCACAATATCTCCACTCCAAAACTACATCAGAGCTTTAACAGAACGTATAAAGCAGTCAGAATTGGAATAATAGATTGGTTGAAAGTTGTTTTGAAACAAAGTGTTTGTGCACAAGTTTAAAGGGACTTGAAAATTGTAATTCGACCAGGAAACCAGTGTAAAATGTTTACAGTGTACTGTAGTTCTCCTGTATGTATTTTTAATATATAAAACACTTTCTTGCCTTGAGATTTGGATATAGTTCAAAATTTTAAAATAATTTTTAAAATTTGTCAAATAATTAAATCATTATTCTCATCTTCTTCAATGTACATGTGCTTATGTATGACAGGGGGGTTGAAATCAGCTCCCCATCACCCTGATTTATTGGTGAGGCCTCTCACCAATCCATCCTCAGTCAGACTGCTTGCCCGTCCGGATAAGCAGCACCGACAAACGACACCATAGTCGTTTATCAGCTGTACGCAGCGGCTCTAAGACTTTATTATACATACAAATTATTTACAAGTTACAAAGTCGATCGCTCCTTTTAATAATAATAGAGTAAAATAATACATGTAATAATAATAATAATAATAATAATAATAATAATAATAATGATGATGATGATGATGATCATGTTGCCATCCCAGGTGACAGTCGGATTGATGAAAAACAACAGGAAAAACTCAGCTGCTATCAGGACCTCAAGACTGAACTTCAAAGACTCTGGCAGAAACCAGTGCAGGTGGTCCCGGTGGTGATGGGCACATTGGGTGCTGTGCCAAAAGATCTCAGCCGGCATTTGGAAACAATAGACATTGACAAAATTACGATCTACCAACTGCAAAAGGCCACCCTGCTGGGATCTGTGCGCATAATCCGAAAATACATCACACAGTCCTAGACACTTGGGAAGTGTTTGACTTGTGATTTTGTGATATGAAATCCAGCATGTCTATCTTGTTTGCTGTGTCATAATAAAATAATAATAATAATAAAATAATAATAATAATAATAATAATAATAATAATAATAATAATGGAAAATAATACATGTAATAATAAATAGAGTAAAATAATAAATGTAATAATAATAAGATCAGAGTAAAATAATAAATGTACTAATAATAATAAAAATAAGAGTAAAATAAATGTAATAGTAGCAACAATAATAGAGAAAAATAATGAATGTAATAATACCAATAATAATAGAGAAAAATAATAAATGTACCATATATTCTCGAGTATAAGCTGGCCCAAATATAAGCCAACCACAGGAAAATAATACATGTAATAATAAATAGAGTAAAATAATAAATGTAATAATAATAATAAGATCAGAGTGAAATAATAAATGTATTAATAATAATAATAAAAATGGAGTAAAATAAACATAATAGTAGCAACAATAATAGAGAAAAATAATAAATGTAATAATACCAATAATAATAGAGAAAAATAATAAATGTACCATATATTCTCAAGTATAAGCTGACCCAAATATAAGCCAACCAGGACCCTCACCTGAGTATAAGCTGAGGGGGGCTTTTTCAGTCTTTAAAAAAGGGCTGAAAAACTAGGCTTATACTCGAGTATATACGGTACTTCCCTTGGAGGGAAGGAAGCTGGAACCAAAGTTAATGGAAGGATCTCATTTGATATGATTTATATTGCATTTTTTTTTCCTGAATGAGAGTCCTAGCAATTTGCAATATCGCTGAAAACCACACCTAAATCAATAGGGAGTGCCAAAATTTTCAAAAAGCATTAAACTATAAATCCAATGATTATGGTGTGCATTTTAATACAGTTTAATATTTTTGATCATTAATGGTTTTGATGTCATATATTGCGTAATGGGTATTTTTTATTTTTAAAGTTTATTGTTGTTATGTTTAATGTATCTGCCTTGTTTTATATTTATTGTTAGCCACCTCGAGACCCTATATTAGGAGGAAGATGAGACAGTAATCAAGTCAATAAAACAATACATAGTAAATGAATAAATAAAACATTCACATTAAAACAATTCAAACACTTATACCTCCTGTTGAGTTTGCCTGAGGCTGTTAGGAATGATGGGAGTTGGAGTCCAAAACACCTGGACGGCCCAAGTTTTCTCATGCCTGCCCTATATATGCTCATATGGAAAATAATTTCTTACGATAACCCCGCAAAACAATTTCAGAGCTCCACCTGGATCCATTTTTTTAAAACCCATTTTGCTGATGGTCTTCTGGGAAATGAAAAGATACAGATTGCTTCCCCTTTTTTTGGCAAGCTTTCCTTGCATATTAAAGCTCCCTTAAAAAAAACCACATAAATGCAATTAATTGCATCGGTTATAATAATGTGGCTCAGCCCCTGTTAGCTTTCTCATTATAAAACATCACTTATTTAATGTCAGCTCTTTTTTTTCCCCTTAAAAAAGGAGAGGGAATGAAAAAGAGTTGCAAGCGCGATGCACGCCAGTGAACATTACGGTTGAGCGTTGAAACTTTGAAGAGGTTTCTCAATGGGATGATTCCGAGGAAATGCTTAACTACTTTTGTTAAAAGGCAGAGTGAAAAGGGTTGATGGATAGATGTGGTTGGAAAGGTGCATTAGGCAGTAATTACGGTGCATCTAAAAGAGGCCGATAACAGGATGCAGTGGGCCGGCATTTGCAGGATAAAGTTTGGGAAGATCCTTTGGGCTCAAATGGGATGCATTAGATCAGTGATTCTCAACCTTCCTAATGCCGTGACCCCTTAATACAGTTCCTCATGTTGTGGTGACCCCCAACCATAAAATTATTTTATGGTTTTTCAGTCTAACAGCTGAGTTACCTGTGTGCCATTACATCAGTGATTCCCAACTTTCCTAATGCCGTAACCCCTTAATATAGTTCAATATGTTGTGGTGACCCCCAACCATAAAATTATTTTATGGTTTTTCAGTCTAACAGCTGAGTTACCTGTGTGCCATTACATCAGTGATTCCCAACTTTCCTAATGCCGTAACCCCTTAATATAGTTCAATATGTTGTGGTGACCCCCAACCATAAAATTATTTTATGGTTTTTCAGTCTAACAGCTGAGTTACCTGTGTGCCATTACATCAGTGATTCTCAACCTTCCTAATGCCGCGACCCCTTAATACAGTTCCTCATGTTGTGGTGACCCCCCAACCATAACATTATTTTCGTTGCTACTTCATAACTGTAATTTTGCTACTGTTATGAATCATAATGTAAATATCTGATATGCAGGATGGATTTGCATTCACTGGACCAAATTTGGCACAAATACCCAATACATGCAAATTTGAATATTGGTGGCATTGGGTGCAGAATGATTTTGTCATTTGGGAGTTTTAGTTGCTGGGATTTATAGTTCAGCTACAATCAAGGAGCATTCTTCTTCTTCTTTTTGAATAATTTTATTGAAGTTTTACCTTATAAGATAGAGTAAATTAACATCAAAAGAGTAAGAACATTTGATTGTTTAGAAAATAGGAAAACTGAGACTAAAAAAGGACCAAAAAAGGAGAGAAGAAAAAAAAATCCAAAATCCAAAAACAAAGCTAAAGTGTCCATATTTGTATACAAAATAGAAAAAATAATAATAAAGAGCTATGAGAGAAAAAAGAGAAAAAAAAGTTTGTTGACTTCCTACTTATTCTTGCTAGCCCTAATATTCAATTTGACTTACTGTATATACTCGAGTATAAGCCTAGTTTTTCAGCCCTTTTTTAGGACTGAAAAAAAACCTCCTCGGTGAGGGTCGTGGTGGGCTTATATTCAGGTATATATGGTATATTTATTATTTTTCTCTATTATTATTGGTATTATTACATTTATTATTTTTCTCTATTATTATTAAAAGGATACATAAGCACATTTACATTGAAGAAGATGAGAATAATGATTTGATCAGAGTTGGACAGTCTTATCTTATATTTGAGCTTTATATAAATATTCAAAAACATTTAACCTACTGATGCCTCAATTAATGTAATTTGATTGGTATCTATTTTTATTTCTGAAATTTACCACCCTCGGCTTATACTGGAGTCAATGTTTTCCCAGTTTTTTGTGGTAAAATTAGGTGCCTCGGGTTATATTCGGGTCAGCTTATACTCGAGTATATACGGTAATCACCTTGATTAGCATTTATGGCCTTGCCAGCTTCATGTCATGGTTTCTTCCTGCCTGGAGGAATCCTTTGAGCCTTCGACAACACTTTGAACCAGAATTGCACAAAATATTCCAACCATGACCTGAATCTCAAGGAACAGCTCTCTATGTATGTAAGCACTTGGCTTATTGTGAATGTGGCACCGATATTCTGTCCAAAATGTGGTGCAGTTTTTTGCAAACCAATCTGAACTTCTGAGTGCATGACTTTTGAACAACCTGAGTTCTAGTCCTTGCGGAGACTTCTCACCCCGATATCCTTGTTGTTCTAGTCAGTCTGATGTTGGAACATTCCTTCATCTTTTGCTCAAGGGATTCATGAAACTTATCCCTTTATTTCCACTGTCGTGGTTCCGGGGCAGTGATGTAGAAGGAAAGCCGTGTTATTTCTTTGCAAATCCAGTTCCAGCAATCGCGTGCTCCTTGCCCACCGCGTCCGTCTATCGGTGTAATACTAGCACGGCATCTTTTCTCATCCGAAAAACACAGGAATCCCTCTGGGCTTCATAACACAGATTGTAATCCTAACTGTGCGCTGTGTGGGCCATGGGTTTAATCGGGCATTCTGTCACCCGGCCCTCTGAGCAAATCCAAGAATGGCAACCTCAAACCTGTCAAAGATATTTCTCCGGCACTGAAAACCTGCTCATCCCGTCTGTGTTTCTGTCTGGTTGGGATCTGTGCAGTCCTTGCTAAGGCATTAGTGAGCTTTGCATCCAGTTCCTTATTTTGAAAGGCCTTCACCCTGTTAACAAAGTTGGCACATTGCAAACATGCTCTTTTTAAAAACCATGGAGTCAATGTGTTGTCGAAGGCTTTCATGACTGGGATCACAGGGTTGTGGTGTGTTTTCCGGGCTGTATGGCCATCGTAATTTTGTCAATGTCTATTGTTTCCAAATGCCGGCTGAGATCTTTTGGCACGGCACCCAGTGTGCCCATCACCACCGGGACCACCTGCACTGGTTTCTGCCAGAGTCTTTGAAGTTCCATCTCGAGGTCCTGATAGCGGCTGAGTTTTTCCTGTTGTTTTTCGTCAATGCGACTGTCACCTGGGATGACGACATCAATAATCCAAACCTTTTTCTTTTCCACCACTGTGATGTCTGGTGTGTTGTGTTCCAGAACTTTGTCAGTCTGGATTCCGAAGTCCCACAGTATCTTTGCGTGCTCATTTTCCAATACTTTTGCAGGTTTGTGATCCCACCAGTTCTTTGCTGCTGGCAGGTGGTACTTGAGGCATAAGTTCCAATGAATCATTTGGGCCACATAGTTGTGCCTCTGTTTGTAGTCTGTCTGTGCAATTTTCTTGCGGCACCACCTGCACTGGTTTCTGCCAGAGTCTTTGAAGTTATTATTATTATTATTATTATTATTATTATTATTATTATCATCATCATCATTATTACAATGTGGTCTGAACCCTGCTACATGCACAATGGAGGACCTTCTTACAGCAACACCAGAGGCACCAAGTGGCCAGATACTGGTCAAAGGACATTTAGTATATTGCCAAGTTTTTTTTTCAAACTTTGTGTTTTCAAATACATTACAACTTGTCTGCTTCTGACACGATAAATAAATAAATGTTATTGTAAGATCTTCCTAGTGTTTAGGTGGTCATACAACTAGTTGGACAGGTTCAGTATTCAGGAGTACATATGGGAGCACGGATGTACAATACCCAAGAATTATGTCGGATCTCAGCTTCTATCAGCAAGGGGAGAAAATAATATTTGTAATTTAGTTGCCAGGTTGAAAAATTGCTTCCCCAGCAGTCAGGAAAGAATGATAAGCCAGTTAGAATTCTATTTGTTTGGTCCATCTTGATTTTGCACAGAAAACAAGCCTTTTCTATGAAGGAAACAGCATTTTTGTGTTTTCCTTATACACAAAACAAGTTCCAAATCACAAAGAGCCTTGTCAGCCTAGGACTCTTCTCATCAGGATTTCCTTATACTCAAGAAACACATTTTCCAGCCATTTTTGAACATCTTCCCCCCTCCTCCCCTCATTCTGTTTTCTCACATTAAATAGGAATTGATTCCCAAAAGGAGGCTGGTAATTGAACAAAAATGAAAAGACTTTAATGGTTGTTTATAAGTAGTTCAATGCATTTCTAAGTAGGTACTTCCTTCTCTGGGTGTCTTACTGTACCAATTAATGTTATGTAAAAAAAAATTATGCTGTCTACATTTCTGCTACTGAAAAAGAAGAGAAGGGGGAGGAAGATGAGAGAAAAAAAGGGAAAATCATTTGATCTGTTTGCCTCAAGAACAGTCTGCGATGTTGTACAAAACAGGCCAAATGTGACACGATAACTGAAATTAATTAGCAATGAGATAGCAGCCACCACAAGCGGAGGGGAAATTTGTTCAGCTTTCATTTTAATGGGAACTGAACACATTTCCATGCAAAATGAACAAATAAATGAGGGCAACTTTGTTGAAACTGCAGTAAGGATATCTATAGTTTCACTTATCTGCACCCAGAGAAAAAAGGGTCTCTCTAGGAACTTTTTAGGTCCTCCAAGTGATTCTATGGTATGCTTATCCCAGAAGGTTTGCAGAGTTGTGTTGGAAGGACTGAGAAAATTCTCAAAGAGCTTTCCTCTATACTATAGTTTGAAAAAGACATGAAAGTATTCCTACGCACAATGCATATGTCTTATTTGTAGTGCCAAAACAAACTAAACAACAAAAATTACAATATATAAAACAAAAAACAATTTTAACCAATGTAAACGTACTAGTCTTTCAATGGGAAGTATGGGCCTGCTTTTGGCTGATGAGAGAGTCAAGTTAATTAGGATTGTTATTGTTGTGTGCCTTCAAATCATTTCAGATAGTGGCATATGCTGACTCAAGAGTCTGGTGGAGTCTCCTTCTCTGGAGGATTTTCAGCAGAGGCTGCATGGGCATCTATCAGGAGGGCTGTGATTGTGGCAGGGGGCTTATAGTTGGTGTCAGGCTTGTTAGTGTGTTTTTGTTGTCATTGAGTGAAATGTTAGATCCAATTGTATGCTGTTGGATTGTGCATCTGTGTTCCGGCAAGCTTTCCAGCAGCATAAGAGTTAATTACATGCCAGCCCTGATTGATAGCTTGCAGGGCCAATGGGTCAAGACTTCTGTTTTCAACTGTGTGGATGGAACATTTGTCATGAACTGTGGAATGTGGGATGTGCCTGTTAGCACTGATTAGAGACTCGGCTTGGTGAACGGACATGCCATGTTTTTCCCTTGCTGGGGAACATGTGCCCAGAGAGTGATGGTGTTTGGAGTTGTATATAATAAGAATAATAATAATAATAATAATAATAATAATAATAATAATAATAAGTTTATTTATATCCCACCTCCATCTCCCCCGAAGGGGACTCGGGGCGGCTTACAGCAAAATCAAAATACAAGCAATGATAAAATATAAAACATCAAAGGACAAAAACAAAACCAATAATAAAATATACACAATAGGTAAAAAAAACCCACAACACAGAATTAAAACATCAGATTAAAAACAATGAGGTTGCAATAGTGGATAAGCAAGGTGCACATTATGAGTAACAAATTCGTAAATAGATAAAGTGCATTAGAATCATATAATCTTCTAAAGAAGCACTTACACCATGTAAATAACTGAAGTAAGTTGAGAAAAACTGCTTTGCTTTTCAAGGTGTATGCAATGATCATTAGCACCAGGCTTGCTGCAAATTTCCATCTTCCACCCCGAGACGTATGTATTCAACAAGATGAAGAAGTCTAGCAGCCTCCCTCTCTCCCCAAACTAAACACCCTTCAGCTTCTTCAGAATGCAAGCTATTTGGGGGTCTCTGAAGAACTAAGAGCTATGTAACAGGGCCTCCCCTGATAAATGCAGGCTCCGAGGGCGCGGATTAACCGACCGAGCAAAGGAGGGTTTTGACTCTTTCCGTCCCCTCTGGAGGTAGCCTGCTTTGCAGAGCTCCCCTCCCGGGACTGCGTTACCTTTGGATTTGCCACAGGGCTTTCTGTCATGGTGACAGTTTTGCAATACAGAGAGGGTTGCTGGGGAAATACCAAAGGAAGTTTGAATGGGAAGGGAAAAGGTGTGTTTATAGCAAAGGAGGAGAGGGAGCAGAGGTCTGGGTCTGAAGAATTTGGTGCTAGGAAATTGAGAAAATGACTCCATGGTGTTGTTGTGTGTTTTCCAGGCTGTATGGCCATGTTCCAGAAGTATTATCTCCTGAGCCCACATCTACGGCAGGCATTCTCAGAGGTTGTGAGGTATATGGAGAAACTAAGCAAGGGAAGTTTATATATCTGTAGACGTTCCTGGTTGGGGGGAAGAACTCTTGTCTGTTGGAGGCCAGTGTGAATGTTGTAATTAATCACCTTTGTTAGTATTAAATGGCCTCCCCAGCCTCATATCCTGGTCTGGGAGGAGGAGGAGGAGGAGGAGAAGAAAAAGAAGAAGAAGAAGAAGAAGAAGAAGAAGAAGAAGAAGAAGAAGAAGAAGAAGAAGAAGAAGAAGAGGAAGAAGAAGAGAAAAAGGTTTGGATCATTGATGTCGTCATCCCAGGTGACAGTTGCATTGACGAAAAACAACAGGAAAAACTCAGCCGCTATCAGGACCTCAAGATCGAACTTCAAAGACTCTGGCAGAAACCAGTGCAGGTGGTCCCGGTGGTGATGGGCACATTGGGTACCGTGCCAAAAGATCTCAGCCGGCATTTGGAAACAATAAACATTGACAAAATTACGATCTGCCAACTGAAAAAGGCCACCCTATTGGGATCTGCACGCATCATCCGAAAATACATCACACAGTTCTAGAGACTTGGGAAGTGTTCGACTTGTGATTTTGTGAAACGAAATCCAGCATATCTTTCTTGTTTGCTGTGTCATACAATAATAATAATAATAATAATAATAATAATAATAATAATAATAATAACAACAACAATAATAACAATAATAACAACAATAACATCCCAGGTGACAGTTGCATTGACAAAAAACAACAGGAAAAACTCAGCCGCTATCAGGACCTCAAGATTGGACTTCAAAGACTCTGGCAGAAACTAGTACAGGTGGTCCTGGTGGTGATCGGCACATTGGGTGCTGTGCCAAAAGATCTCAGCCGGCATTTGGAAACAATAGACATTGACAAAATTACAATCTGTCAACTGCAAAAGGCCACCCTGCTGGGATCTGCGCGCATCATCCGAAAATACATCACACAGTCCTAAACGTTTGGGAAGTGTTTGACTTGTGATTTTGTGATACGAAATCCAGCATATCTATCTTGTTTGCTGTGTCATAATATAATAATAATAATAATAATAATAATAATAATAATAATAATAATAATAATAATAGCTTTATTTTTATATCCCGCCCCATCTCCCCAAGGGGACTTGGGTTGGCTCCCATGGGGCCAAGCCCAACAACATACAATAAAATACAGTGGTATAATACAGTGTCATACAATAAAATAATAATAATAATAATAATAATAATAATAATAATAATAATAATAATAATAATAATATCACCAATTGAATAGTTTGTAAGTTCATACTGAATAGCCTTTTGGGGCGCTCAAGTATGTGTGTTCTCAGGAAGATATCTGAATAATTTCCTTGTTTGCTGTTCTGTTATAAGAACCTCTTCTTATGGATTTGGTTTGCCTTGTATTAGAGACACAATTTAGCAGCAGCCCCACAGTCCACAGGAGACACTGCTGGCACTCCAATCTGACACATTGATGTACCACCCCAGAGCATGATGCATAAAGGACCAGAGGTTGATGTGAGCATTTGACAGCTAACCAGGGCAGATAAAACATCCTGCGAAAGACCTTGGACAAAAGCAGCTTCCAGAGTGAAGTCAGTGAGTCAGACAACTTCGTCCAGTGAATGGAGGAACTTGGCAACAGTGTCATTGCTCAGCACTTAATTGGAGTGAGTGCTTTTGCTGTGTTTGAGTACTCTCTGTGAGTGTTTGTTAATCATTGGGTAATGCAGTAGGGAGCTGATGCGTCAGCCAGTCCATAACAATGAAGGGGGAAGTGGAAGTGGAAATTACAACACCAGAAACTTCTTTGTCAGACTATGAGGCAGGGAAGGAGAGAACTGAATTCTGAACATGGCTTCACATCCTAGGATACTGACAAAGGGCTCTATGCCTGCCACAGATGTGGGTGAAACGTCAGGAGAGAATGCTTCTAGAACATGGCCACACGGCCCAAAACATGCACAACAACCCAGTGATTCTGGCCATGAAAGCCTTCGACAACACAACTGAGCCTTGGCTCAATTTAATATTTGCCAAGAATTATCTGGGTGTTTATGGTCCATTCTTGAGGGTGTTTGGAGCTCAACTTTCAATTTGTGTTAATTGCTTTTAATTACAACAAGACATAGCCGTGGGCAAGGCAGGGAAGAAGAGAAGCCAACCTGGAACAGGCTCAGGTAGCACTTCAATTTCAGCCCTTCTCTCCACCATTTCCAAACAACCACCTTTCTTTGTGTTTTTTCCTTACTGTTGAAAAGGCTTTGCATTGGCAGATTTTCCTGTTTGACTTGTACGTTGCCAATCTCAAGGAGGTTCTGCAACAAACTTCAATGCTTCTAGACAACGTGCATTTGTACGAGGGTTGAATGAAAAGTAATGCCTCCACCTTCGTAACTCCTCAACAGATGGCAGTCCTGGTATGTGGCAGGTATTGGCTTGTTCAGTAGACTCTCCTCTACAGTTCCATTTGGAGAGAAGCCTTAGCATTGAATGCTTGTGTTGTTAAAGTGCAAAATATGGAACCCTGTGCAGACGGTTAGTCAATGCGACTTAAGCAACGTGCAGTCATTGAATTCTTGACAGCAGAAGGTGTCACCCCAAAGGAGATTCCTCAGAGAATGCAAGTTGTTTATGGTGATTGTGTTGATGTGAGTCCTGTGCGTCGTTGGGTAAGTAAGTTTAAAGATGTTGAGGTGGGAACATCTGACTTGTGTGACAAAGAAAGAGTTGGACATCCTATGACAGCAACCACCGAGTTTCACAAGCAAAAGGTGGACAGATGGATTCAGAACGATTGTAGTATCACTCAGAGAGAAATTTCAAGCATAATTGGCATTTCACAAGAACATGTAGGTCACATTATTGCTTTGCTTGGCTATTGGAAGATCTGTGCACGATGGGTCCTGTGAGACTCCGGTTGCGGAAACTGAGTGTCGACTTCTTCTGTGACAGTTTCAGAAAACTTGTTCATCATTGGCAGAAATGTATCCAATTGTCTGGTGATTATGTGGAAAAATGAATAGTGGTAGTTAAAGAGCACATTCTAAGGATTATTTCTGCATTTGATGTATTAAAATATTCCCATCCAAACCCAAGTAACGAAGGCGGAGGCATTACTTTTCATTCAACCCTCGTAGTTCACTTACCTGTCAATATTGTTTTCTGGGTCTTTCATTTTCCTTCTTGTAAAAGATGAAGATTTCTGATTAGAGGCTACGTATTTGGCTTCCCCACCACCACCTTCATATACGTGCGCATAGGAGCAAGAGAGAGATAAAGTCATCACAGAAATTATGCCGCCCTGGAATTTCTGCAAACCTTGAAGGCTTGTAATTAACACTTTGCGTTTGAAGTTAAGGGAGGGAAGATTTGTTAGTGCTTAACACAGCTTTATTGGTGTCATTCTTTGCAAATTTGGGATAATTAAGTCCAAAGGGACAATGCGATTCTGCGTGTGCTTGGGTGATAGGATGTGCATGCCAGTAATCAATTAGTTGTTGGCATTTCCCCACCCTACTTTACAAGTGAAGGTGCTTTCTCAGGGGGCTGGGAGATAAATTCCCTGACTACTAAAAAGAACAATGCCATTAATAACATTTTTAAGAGCTTTTTTTCGTGTCAGAAGCGACTTGAGAAACTACAAGTCACTTCTGTTGTGAGAGAATTGGCAGTCTTCAAGTTTGTTGCCCAGGAGATGCCCAGATGTTTTGATGTTTTTACCATCCTTGTGGAAGGCTTCTTTCATGTCCCCACATGGAGCTGAAGCTGATAGAGGAAGCTCATCCGTGTTCTCCCCAGGTTGGATTTGAACTGGCAACCTTCAGGTCAGCAACCCAACCTTCAAATCATCAGTTACTTCGCTCCGTGATTCCCAAACTCTGATAGTCTCTTCTCAAGTGAGGATAAGGGAGGTGTGGTTCCCAGCTGAAGTGGGTGGACATACTTTATCTCATATTCTATGGGAAACCAAGTCATCTGGCAGTGGCCACTATTCGGGAAGATTCATGGTTTCTATCCAGAAACTTATTCTATAGAGACATCCACCTGACTTGGAAACCAAGTTTATGAGGGATGACATAGTGAAGTTGATATGGTTAGCTTGGAGAAGAGAAGGCTGAAAGATGGTGACATAATAGCCATCTTTCAGTATCTGAAGGGATGTCATCTAAAAAGTGAAACAAGCTTTTCTTCTGATGCTCTAGAGCAGGCATGGACAAACCAAGGCCCAGGGCTGGATGCAGCCCCCTGGGCACCTACCTCAGGCCCTCCTCATTTCTGCAGTCCTCTTGGCATGAAGATGCCCATTGAATCCTTATGCAGAAAGGACAGGGGAGGAAGGCACGCAGCAGCTGAGACCCCCCTGGAGTGCTCTCAGCCACTGTGTGTCTCGCCCTCCTCCTGGCATGAGGACAGTGTGAGCAGCCCTGTACTTATGCTGGGAGAATAGCTAGAGGAAGGCACTCAGTGGTTGAGAGCCCTCTAGAGTGCTCTCAGATGTCGCCTGTCTTGCTCTCAGTGTGAGTGACCCTGTTCTTATGACGGGAGGACGGCTCAAGGAAGGCATGCAGTGGTTGAGAGCACTCTCGGATGTCTCCTGTCTCACTCTCCTCCCAGCATAAGGACATTGTGAGTGGCCCTGTACTTATGCCAGGAGGACAGCTCAAGGAAGGCATGCAGTGGTTGAGAGCTGTCTGGAGTGCTCTCGGACGTCACCTGTCTCACTGGCATAAGGACAGTATGAGTGGCTGTGTACTTATGCCGGGAGGATGGCTCAAGGAAAGCATGCAGTGGTTGAGAGCGCTCTCGGATGTCTCCTGTCTCGCTCTCCTCCCAGCATAAGGACAGTGTGAGTGGCTGTGTACTTATGCCAGGAGGATGGCTCAAGGAAGGCATGCAGTGGTTGAGAGCCCTCTGGAGCGCTCTCGGATGTCACCTGTCTCGTTCTCCTCCTGGCATAAGGACATTGTGAGTGGCCCTGTACATATGTCGGGAGGATGGCTCAAGGAAGGCATGCAGTGGTTGAGAGCCCTCTGGAGCGCTCTCGGATGTCACCTGTCTCGTTCTCCTCCTGGCATAAGGACATTGTGAGTGGCCCTGTACATATGTCGGGAGGATGGCTCAAGGAAGGCATGCAGTGGTTGAGAGCCCTCTGACGCACTCTCGGATGTCTCCTGTCTCGCTCTCCTCCCAGCATACCAATAGAGTCAAATGGCAAGGAAGGAAATCCTACATATGGAGGAGGGCTCAAGGAAGGCATGCAGTGGTTGAGAGCCCTCTGGAGCACTCTCGGATGTCTCCTGTCTCGCTCTCCTCCCAGCATAAGGACATTGTGAGTGGCCCTGTACTTATGCCAGGAGGACAGCTCAAGGAAGGCATGCAGTGGTTGAGAGCTGTCTGGAGTGCTCTCGGACGTCACCTGTCTCACTCTCCTCCTGGCATAAGGACAGTATGAGTGGCTGTGTACTTATGCCGGGAGGATGGCTCAAGGAAAGCATGCAGTGGTTGAGAGCGCTCTCGGATGTCTCCTGTCTCGCTCTCCTCCTGGCATAAGGACAGTGTGAGTGGCTGTGTACTTATGCCAGGAGGATGGCTCAAGGAAGGCATGCAGTGGTTGAGAGCCCTCTGGAGCGCTCTCGGATGTCACCTGTCTCGTTCTCCTCCTGGCATAAGGACATTGTGAGTGGCCCTGTACATATGTCGGGAGGATGGCTCAAGGAAGGCATGCAGTGGTTGAGAGCCCTCTGGAGTGCTCTCGGATGTCGCCTGTCTCACCCTCCTCCCAGCAAACCAATAGAGTCAAATGGCAAGGAAGGAAATCCTATATACCATACGATCTATCTCACAGTATAATAGGGACTGCCCTGGAGGGTGACAAATACTTCAACTTTGGAGGTCTTTAAACAGAAGTTGGATGGACATCTTTCAGGAGTGCTTTCATTATGTGGTCTTGCAAAGTAGGAGGCTCACTCTCGCAGTCTCTTCCAACTCTGTGATTTTCAGACTGGTTTTAGAATCAGAACCCAGATTATTTGGCCTGCCTGAGCCAAGACAATCACTGTGAAATGGGTTATCCGCTTGAACTAAGCTATTTGGAATACAAGGAAATTCCGCCTACCCAGATACTGATTTTTTATTTAGTCTCTTGATGGAAAGGGGTGAAAACAAGGGGTGGAAGTGAAATAAAATGGAAATTAAAAAATTAATAACCCAGAAAGATGACACCGGCGCTTTTGCACTAAAAGTGGTACTCAACTCTGTTCTCCAGCTGCCAAACATGCTCTTTTTGAGCTTGAATGCCATTTGACTGGGAATATGTTTAACGTGTGTGTATTATGTGTATGTGTGGAATCTGTGGCAGTAAACACAAAACCCGAATGCCGAGGGGATTTTTAATGGCCGTTTATTGATTGAAAGTTGGGGAGGGGAGTTAATTCATCTGAGCGGCGACTCATTTTGTCCATTTTCTTGAAAAATTTCCCTGCAGCATCACGGCAATTGCAGCTGGGAGCCATGGAATGGCTTAAAAGTTATGCTGCTAATAAAGCGATTAACATATCTGCATTGTTTGTCAAAAGCGGCTTTGCAAGGCCACTTGGCACGTCTCTTCTCTTGTGCTAATTGGACAAAGGCCGGCACCAAATTGCTTTGAGGAAGCTCTGTTTTTCTCCCATAGATAAAATTTCCTGTGCATCTCTTTCTGCGTATCCGTATGACTTTCTCAGCCGGTGAGACGCTCTCGTAATCATTAACTCCAGCTTCTTAACAAAACAAACTGCAGCGAATCTTTTTCCAGGACTCTGCCGATAAACAGTCATTTGGATGGAGTCAGCTCTGGTTTCCCAGAGAAGCAGATGGACCCTGAATCGTAGTTACGGAGAAACAAAAGCAGATGAGGCTTGGCTTGCAGATCAGTATGAAGTGGAGCAGTTTGGTGGAGGCAGAGTCTTTGGGAAATTGCGGTAGAGCCTTCCCAAATTTTGTGGCCACTTCTTCATTAGAGATACAATTTTTCACTAGGAACCTCTATTAAGGTAAAGGTTTCCCCGATGTTAAGTCCAGTCGTGACCGACTCTGGGGGTTGGTGCTCATCTCCATTTCTAAGCCAAAGAGCCGGCGTTGTCCATAGACACCTCCAAGGTCATGTGGTCGGCATGACTGCATGGAGTGCAGTTACCTTCCCGCCGGAACGGTACCTATTGATCTACTCACATTGGCATGTTTTCGAACTGCTAGGTTGGCAGGAGCTGGGGTTAACAGCAGGTGCTCATTCCGCTCCCGGGATTTGAACCTGGGACCTTTTGGTCCACAAGTTCAGCAGCTCAGTGGTTTAACACACTGTGCCACCAGGGCCCCCGGTCTATTAGTCTATTAACCCAGGGTAAATCTGTCCTTGAAGCAACTGGCTCCATCCAAATGGGAGATGTAGTTTTGCAGTGTTTTTAGCCTTCCTTGCTTTTGTGGTGGCACAGTGAGTCAAACCCTTGTGCTGGCAGGACTGCTGACTTGAAGGTTGGCTTGCTGACCTGAAGGTTGCCAGTTCGAATCCAACCTGGGAACAGCGCAGATGAGCTCCCTCTTTCAGCTCCAGCTCCATGCAGGAACATGAGATAAGCCTCCCACAAGTATGGTAAAAACATCAAAACATTCAGGCATCCTCTGGACAACGTCCTTGCAGACGGCCAATTCTCTCACACCAGAAGCGACTTGCAGTTTCTCAAGTCACTCCTGACACGACTGCTGACTTGAAGGTTGCCGGTTCAAATCCAACCCAGGGAGAGCAAGGATGAGCTCCCTCTATCAGCTCCAGCTCCATGCAGGGACCCGAGAGAAGCCTCCCACAAAGATGGTGAAAATATCAACACACGGGATGAGCTCCCATCTGTCAGCTCTAGCTTGTGGAGACATAAGAGTACCCTCTCAGCAGGATCGTAACACATCAGGGCATCCCCTTGGCAACGTCCTTGCAGACAGCCAATTGTCTCACACCAGAAGCAACTTGCAGTTTCTCAAGTGGAAAAAAACTTTATGGGACTAATGTTTGTGTACTTCTTTTACCTTCCGTCCATCTTTTGCCTGGTCTATGAGTGTACGTGAATGTCTCTTAAACAAAAAGAAAAGAGACATGACTGTACAATTTTGCATAAAGTAAATCCAGAGGGGAAATAATACTTGATGCCTCTCGAAGAGCTCTTGAGAGGTTGAGAAATGCTTGATTCATTGTCTCCCGGTGTCAGGACAACCTGTCCTCACCACAGATAAGGGATTTTTGAAATTATCAGCCCTCAATTGCACTGTTAAACTGTAATGTTGTACTGGTAGAGGTAACAAGTGCATAGCATTTCTGGTTTTGTAAAATTGTCTAAAGACTGGTGACATCCTTATTACTAATAATATTACAATATAGTGTTATAGCACAATATAGCAATATATAATGCTTATATTGTACTATACGAATAATATAATATATATTTATGTACATATGACTTGTAAGCCGCCCTGAGTCCCCTTCGGGGTGAGAAGGGCAGGATATAAATGTTGCTAATAATAATAATAATAATAATAATAATAATAATAATAATAATAATAATAATAATAATTTTATTTTATGACACAACAAACAAGATAGATATGCTGGATTTCGTATCACAAAATCACAAGTCGAACACTTCCCAAGTGTCTAGGACACAAACATTCAAAAATACAGTAGAGTCTCACTTATCCAAGCTAAACGGGCTGGCAGAAGCTTGGATAAGCGAATATTTTGGATAATAAGAAGGGATTAAGGAAAATCCTATTAAACATCAAATTAGGTTATGATTTTACAAATTAAGCACGAAAACATCATGTTATACAACAAATTTGACAGAAAAATAATAATAATAATAATAATAATAATAATAATAATAATAATAACTTTATTTTTATACCCCGCCCCATCTCCCCGAAGGGACTCGGGGAAAAAGTAGTTCAATACGTAGTAACGTTATGTTGTAATTACTGTATTTATGAATTTAGCACCAAAATACCACGATATATTGAAAACATTGACTCCAAAAATGGCTTGGATTATCCAGAGGCTTGGATAAGCGAGGCTTGGATAAGTGAGACTCTACTGTAATATACACATTATTTGCATATTCAAATAAGTATATTATTATTATTATTATTATTATTATTATTATTATTATTATTATTTGCATAGGGGTCAGCATACTTTGAAAAGTCATTGTAAGAGTCCCTCTCATAATTTAGAACATTTTTTCACGCTTTTTCGGATGGTTTGTTTTTCAAAAATAATATACACATTATTCGCATATTTACTGGTAAATAAATATATGCAAACAATGCAGCAGGAAAAGCCAGGCTTTTAGAAATTACTTTTGACTAAACCGCATCTATTGCTTAGAAAGAGAAGTTTGGAGTTGGGAAGAGGTTTGCAGGTGTGCCTTTTTGTTTTTGGGTTTTTTAATGGGTTCTGCTCCCGGGCCCTTTTGGTGCAGTGGCTTAAGGATAGAGAATGAAAGACATTTATAATCGAAAGTGCTGACACAGCCATAACTCTTCAGGTTAGAAGGGATATAGCTGCAAATAACCTCCATTAGAAGAGTGACAGGCGGCTTATTTGAAGAGGCATTTTAAGACTGGCTGAAGTTAGCTCATCTCTCCCGCCGTAGTCATTTTCTCTCCCTTGGAACAATAAAGTCAGGCAGCTTTGAAGTTAGGGTGGCTACACAACATAGAATAATAATAATAATAATAATAATAATAATAATAATAATAATAATAAACACTTTATTTACAAGGGTTATCCAGAAAGTAGATTACATTTTGGAATTAAAAATGAACAAAGTATAGGAGAAAACATTTACCATATGCAGTTGAAAGCCACACCCAAATACCACTTCTCAACATAGTCGCCATTCAAATCTAGGCACTTATCATAGCGATGAATGAGCTTGGCAACTCCTTCCCCACAAAACTCTGCCGCTTGCGTTCTCAACGCAGCATTTTGGCGACGATGGGGTGACCGGCTGCTTGAGGACGCAAGCGGCAGAGTTTTGTGGGGACGGAGTTGCCAAGTTCATTAATCGCTATGATAAGTGCCTAGATTTGAATGGTGACTATGTTGAGAAGTGGTATTTGGCTGTGGCTTTCAACTGCATATGGTAAATGTTTTCTCCTATACTTTTTGAGGACGCAAGCGGCAGAGTTTTGTGGGGAAGGAGTTGCCAAGCTCATTCATCACTATGATAAGTGCCTAGATCTGAATGGCGACGATATTGAGAAGTGGTATTTGGGTGTGGCTTTCAACTGCATATGGTAAACGTTTTCATTTTTAATTTCAAAATGTAATCTACTTTCTGGATAACTCTCGTATATTCCACCTTTTTCTCTAAGGGGACTCGGAGTGGATTACAGCATATAAACAGACACAGGCAAACATTCAATGACTTGTTACAATGAAATACAATAAATATACAGACAGAGGCAAAGGCTTCTCCTTTCATTTCCGGCTCTGAAGATGGTGCTCATCTCCAGCTCTGGGGGAGGTGATAATCTCCATTTCCAAGCCGAGGAGCCTGCATTGCCCACAGACACCTCCTGGTCGTGTGACCACATGTAGGGTCTTTTTTTGCCTTCCCGCCAAGGCAGTATCTATTCATCTACTCACAT